>NC_048597.1:9636481-9896887 GCF_003668045.3 Cricetulus griseus
CTCTCTCACACACACACACACACACACACACACACACAACATACACACACTACACACACACACACACACACACACACACACACACACACTATAAGGTGTTGTAACCGCTTTGCTGCAGCTTGGACACATGGTATCCAAATCGGCCCTAAGAAAGAACTGTGTTGGGATTGCAGCTAATCCTGTCCACATTTCACTCGCTTTCTCCTGGGATCCTGCAGTGGAGTCCATCCCACCAGCTCCCACAACTCAATAGCTTGTATGCTCATCACTAGGTTCTGTTAGAGCTCCTTGACCCTTTGCCCTTGTGAGTCACCGTCTCGTTATCTCTCATCCTCCAGCAACATCCTCCAGTGGCGCTTGCCCATTGACTGCTCTATTGCTTTTTTAACCATCTAGTCTCCATACCTGCGATGTGTCACGTCCTACATGTCATGAATCTAGCCACCTTTGCCAACGTATCTCTACTCCAACCTACCGCAGCCTTGATCTGATCATAGCCAAAGCCTCTCGTGGGTCTCCCTAGTTCCACTCATTGTACAAGCCACTGCCCTCTAAATAGCCAAAGAAATGCTCAGAAACTCAAAGCTGGTTGAATCACACAGTTCAGCAGTTTCCCCTTGTAATTAAAGAGACTCCAGAATCTATACAATACCTAAGAAGACTCAACGGTGGTGCCCTTCCTCAGTTAATACATCCTTCATCCTGAAGCCGTCATCTCAATCCAAATGCACAGCCTACAACCACAGCAAACATCCCATGCTCAGGGAAGTCACCTCGTCTCTCTCGGCATCCGCATATGCCTTTGCCAAGGCTCTGAAAACCAGCTCTAACTTTATGGTCATCTTTTTGAATTCCATTTGCTTGCATCCCTTCTTTCACCACTCCCTCACCCCCTGAAGCCCCGTATGTGGAACAGAATACAGAGGGAAACAAGGAGTCCAACCGGAAAGTTCTCAGGGCTCAGTGGGGAGATGGAAAAAGCTCAGAGGGGAGTCTTGGAGTCACACAGGGAGCACTGAGGCAGATGACAGCTGTTTGGTAGTAGCACCAAGAGGCACTGCTAGTATATGGGAGATGAGAGAGGAAATACCGAGAGAGATGACTCCAAGGCTTTGAGTCAGGAAAGGAATGAATGAGTGGGGGTGCAATTTGCTAAAATGGAAATGACTCAGAGAAATGCAGGATTTACATCAGGAAATCATTCAAAACATCTGCCTTGATTGTCTTAAGTGATGTGATTATTACACATCTAAGTGGAAAAATAGAAAAGGCAACTGACGTCCAAAGTTTAGATGTCTAAGCACCCCAGACAACTACTGTGCATCAAATCACCCCTGAAGCATGGTCCTATAACAACAAGGTTAACTCGTTATTGCTCATGGACTCTGTCGTATGGGACTGGTCTCTGCCCCGCATGCCTGGAGCATCAGCTGGTACTGTGACCCCGCGGAATTAAGATTATCTGCATGCTTTTACTCAAACCCGAGCCTCTGAGTTTGAAGCCAGGCTCAGCTGGTATGGCTAGTGGGTGGGATGCATACACACAGCCTCTCCACATGGCTTCCTCACAGCCTGACGACCTCAGAACATCCCTGCTTGCTCATCATGACTCAAAGTTCCAAGAACAACTATTCTGGAGCTGAACAAAAGTACAAAAAGCCTTCTGTGCCGTCACTTCCATAGAACTGCATCCTACTGACCAAAGCAGAGTGAGATCGCCAGGTTATGGGGGAGGAGATGGTTTAAAGACTCTAAAACATCAAGCTGGTGAGGTGCAGGCAAGAAGGCCAGGCCAGCCTGGGCTACATGCCATCCTTTAGGGGGGTAAAGGAACCTACACAATCCCAGCTTGTGTTAAGAAAATGGAAACAGAGTTTCTGAGTTTAAGAGGCCTACTTCACGCTCAGCCTCCAGGCGCAGCCTACAACTCCAGCTACTTAAGATACTGAGGCAGGAGGATCACAAATCCGAAGCCTGCCTGGACTACAGAGTGAGTTCAAGGCCAATCCAGTCCACTTAGTGTGACACTATCTCAAAATAAAAACTAGACAGATGACTGGGGATAAAGTTCAGCAGAGCGTTTGATGAGCAAGCAAAACCCAGAGTTCCATCCACTGCACTGCAAGAAAGGAAAAGGGAGGACAGTGGAGAGAAGGGAGGAGAGGAGGGGAAGAAAGAGCAGCTTCACGTGAGAAAGACCAAGCAGAAGGAGACGGCAGGAGACTTCACTAGCAACGGCTTCAGACTAACAGTACACACAGGCACCGAAAGCAACTTTTGCAGATGCTACATACCCAGTGGGTACAATCCACCAAAGGCAGAAGATACAATGAGGTCATTTTTGTAGACAGCCCCTTCCTGCCTCTTGGGAGGTGTGGCTCCGGCCGTCTCAAAACTCCAGCAGCAGATTTGATTAATAGTGTAAGGATAGTTTTATTTTCACTTAGTTAAAAACACAAAATAATGTTTAAGATACTAGTTTTGGAAATTGGACCATGTCCCATGGAAGCTCAGCATTCCAGCTGCCTTTGAAAACCCTGGGCTACAGCAGGTAGCTGGAGCCCAGCAATGCAGCCCACACTTGTTTGTCTCACTTTGTGAATCTCATGCACTTCTGTTCAGTCTCAGGACCCCGGGTCAGCTCCAGAACGGCACACGGTCATTTCTTTCTGTGCCAGCACCACAGTCCCCTTTCATAGTATTTTCTGCTGATGACACCTCTTATTGAGGCAAGCCATCAAACGACACCCTCTGCTGCAGCATGGAGAGGTATCTTGTAACCGTCATCAGGCAAGGGCTACTCCACCCAGGCTCTTCCCTGTACAAACACAGACTTTGTCCCTTGTCATGAAGGCAGGTGCTTTATATGGCTTTAGACCGGCTGACCTCTAAGGCACACTTACAGTTCACCCCTATGTGGGCACCTCTAGAGTGCTGTGCATGACAAGATAGGCTGCTTGTCCACCCACTCTCAGTGGCAGCTCTGCCAGCCTCTCTGACATTGCATTTCTTCAAGGAGACCTTGGTAGAGACCTACTTCCCAAATTATATATCAGAGGAACGAGGGAGATGGTTCAGCAGGTACAAGTGCTTGCTCTGAGTTCAAATCCCAAGCATTCACATAAAAAAAAAAGAGGCATAACTCTGCATGCCTATAGGAGGAGAAAGGGTAGAGACAGGCAGATCTGGAAAGCTCATTTGCTGGGCAGCCAATCTGAAACCCTGGGTTTCCAGTTCACCAAGAGATCCTGTCTCAAAGGAATAAGGTGGAGAGCCAAAGAGGAAGACATCCTACATCTGCCTTTGGCCTCGACACAAGAGAGGAAGAAACTCTGTGTCCTCCTCTGGTCTTTGTTTATGCATGCTGAGCATGTGTACATGTATACAACACACACAGAAATACACTCCAGCTAACACGCACACATACACACCCCATAATTTCATACGTACATGCACACCATGCTCTCTCTATCTCTGTCTCTGTCTCTGTCTCTGTCTCTGTCTCTGTCTCTCTCTCTCTCTCTCTCTCTCTCTCTCTCTCTCTCTCTCTCTCACACACACACACACACACACACACACACACAACACATATCAGCCTCACCCAAGTACCACTTAAAGAGCAGAAGGTTCACTCGAGTTCAAATAGCTCACCTAAGTCTAACAAAGAGTAAGATGTCAGACTCCCCTTCCCTAGACAAGCCCATCTCTAGGAGGGGCTCCTTGGAGGTGTCTCTACTTGAATTCCTCCACAGTACTCTCTACTCCTGGGAACCCACTTAAAGAATCTAGATTCTTGATGAATCGTGGGGTTCTCCTATATAGGCTTAGAACCAGAAACAACTTGGCTAAATGGATAACTTTAGTACTAGTTTCAAGTCTAGCATGTGACATTGTTGACTCTGCCTCTCTCTCTCTCTCTCTCTCTCTCTCTCTCTCTCTCTCTCTCTCTCTCCTCTCTCTCTCCTGTGTGTGTCTGTCTGTCATCTCCCTCTCTGCCCTCTCCTTCCCTTTCTCTGTTTTAAGACGAGGTCTCACTATTCTGTAACTAAAGCTATCTTGGAACTCTCTACGTAGTCCTGGCTGCCCTGGAACCTGTGGCAATTCTGTCTCCATATCTCAAGTTCTGAGGACACTCTAGTGTCCAGCTGACATCTCTGGTATGTGGGGACACTTATCTCCTGTTGTCCCAAGTGTTGAGGCTTGCACAGAGATTCCAAAGAGGCAAAGCCCCAGCACACCCCTATTCTATACACAACCACATTTCCCTTCATTCATCAGTGCTACACATCCTGGTCACTGCTGCCAACAGGACTTGCCACAGTCACGACAGTGTTCTCAGTGTGCACAGTAGAAGCCCCAGCCCAGTGAGCACTTGAGATGTAGCCAGTGACACTGAGAAATTACATCATGTTCCCGATCGCCATTGATATAGCCACATGTTTATTCTTCTTATGTCACTTTTATCATCCAATATGTGCATGTTTTATGCTTCTGTTAGTTCATCTACCTCAGTGACAACATAAGCTAGGCAAAGGCAGAGACTTTGTCTCCCTCTCTAAGGCAAGGGTTCTCAACCTCCCCAATGCCGTGACCCTTTAATACAGTTCCTCATAGTGTGCTGACCCCCAACCATAAAACTGTTTTCATTGCTACTTCATAACTGTAATTTTGCTACTGTTATGAATCATAATGTAAATATCTGAGATGCAGGCTATATGAAATGTGACCTTTAAGGGGTCACACCCCACAGTGAGAAGCAGTCTCTAAGATATCTTTGGAGCCCAAAGCATGACCGAGTTTTCCTTTGTGAGTGAAGGAGTTATCTTCTAGATTAGCCCTGCACTCCAAGGAAGGAATGCCAGTCCTCTAATCCCTGGGTGGATTTATGACTGAGGATCTGAAGCCAACGTCAGAGACAGAGCCTGAGGAAAGCTGAACTGCTCTGTGTTTTGCAAAGAGGGCCAAGCAGAAGAGGGAGGTGCCAGTGTGTTGGCACACAGCTAATGCAACCTGAGTTGGGCAGACTATGAAAACTCCGATGCAGTATTCAATTTGAAGCTACCTGTGTCGCTGAGAAATAAACAAAGTATCGGCCGGCTGAATTTTCAGTCAAGTCTAATCAAATTGCAGAAGAACGTATTTACTTTCCAAATGTGATGGCACTCAAGGGAGCGTTGGAGAGGCATGCCCCCACCCACGTTAACCATAGAATAAGACAACTGAGGAGATGAATGGGTTGGATGGGTGCAGGCACCCAGACAGTAATAACACCCACGCATGCTACAGACGAATCACCTGCCCTGCCACCAGCACCGATAAGGAACATATAAGGAAACGACGTCCAAGAGAAATTTGTTTTCTCTTAGCTGTACAGCTGTCAAGCCTCAAATCCATGCCCACAGCCCAGGGTCTCTTAAGGCCAGAATCATGCACTTTTATTCCTCACAGTCTCTTTAATGAGGGCTTGGATGTATGCCCGCACCATTGCCTAAATCCATGTCATTCCTTTAGTTCTTGAGCACGTACTCCCCAGAGACTCTATTTCCAGCATGCCACAGCTGTCTGCCCTCCCAGACCCCGAGGGACACAATCTACTAAGTACTTGGGCAGGCCAACTTCTCCCACCTTATCAGAGCAGCTACGTGCTCCACTCCTCGTTCCTGTAAAGCTCTCAACTCTATGCAGGATTCCACGCTCAGCTCCACTCCCACACGCTCCTCTTGGAGCTGAAACAGCAGTCTGAGCAGACTTCCTGCACTCCAGGAAAGCTGTGGAAGATGTGTTGGCAGAGTTAACTTTCCACCGCCGCTCCCTGAAAGACACCCCTCAAGTACTGAGAGACAAAAGGCTCCAACAAGGCCAAAGCATGTTTTACAAAAGTGACCTTCCACAGAAAACTTTCCTGCTAAAGGCACTAATGGGCAAGCCTGTATCCAATATGTAAAGCTACCGTTTAAATCAAAGCAAATGAAACCTTCTGCATGCTTATATCACAAAGCAGGATTCTAGCAGCATTTCCTTTCTCACGGTGAATATCTAAAACCTGGTATTGAGATAGCAACTAGAAAACTGTTTGGGTCCCAGTGTTCAGAAAGGAAATTAACTATTCAGGAAAGTGCTGACTTTCTAAGAACAACTAAAAGTAGACTTAAAGCTGCAAGCACTAAGCGCAGAAAAGACGGCTCTGTTTGAGTGAAGAAGGAATGTGCTCTGCTTGGCTCTGAAACCCTCCCTGACCTTTACATTTCAACCCAAAGAGCAGCATACATAACAGAGATGAGGCAGATGGAGGAGATCTCTCAGAAGCGAATGTTTTGGTTTTAAACCTGGACCTATGTCCCTTTTAGAAGTACTGTAAAGATGGGAAGGCAATTGCTCCTGTCTCAACGAGATGATGAGACAGACTGAGTAGACTTCTTAGGGGAGGCCTTACCCTCTCTGAGGAGCAGGTGACGGGTGGGGGAGAGCGGGAGGAGAGGAGGGAGGGGGAACTGGGATTGGAATGTAAAAACTACATTAATATAAAAATATCTTTTCAAAATGGGAATGAGTCTACCACAAGATCCAGCAATTCCACTCCTAGGCATATACCCAAAAGAAACACATTCACACAACAAAGACATCTTTTCAACTATGTTCATAGCAGCACTATTTGTAATAGCCAGAAACTGGAAGCAGCCTAGATGCCCCTCAACTGAAGAATGGATGGAGAAAATGTGGTACATTTACACAATGGAGTACTACTCAGCAGAAAAAAACAATGGAATCTTGAAATTTGCAGGAAAATGGATGGAACTCGAAGAAACCATTCTGAGCGAGGTAACCCAATCACAAAAAGACAAACATGATATGTACTCACTCATATGTGGATTTTAGACATAGAGTAAAGGATTACCAGCCTACAATCCACACTGCCAGAGAAACTAGTGAACAAGGAGGACCCTAAAGGAGACAAACTTTGTCCCCTGGAGAAGGGGAAAGGGTCAAGGTCCCCTGAGCAAATTGAGAGCATGGGAAGGGGGGGAGGGAGCTAGGAGGATGAGAAGGAAAGAAGAGGAAGGATGCAGAGGTCATGAGGGAGCAGAAAGCTTGAGTCAGGTGTAGACTAGAAGAAAGGATATGTGATAGATAGGTAGGGTTTTAGTTGGGGGGGTGGTAGGGGAGGAAGGGAGGGAGAAGGGAACTGGAATTGTCATGTAATTCAATCTTGTTTGTAATTCAAATAAAAAATGATAAAAAATATCTTTTCAATAAATAAACTCTAAATTAAAGACAAAAATTAAAAAGATGGGAAGGCAAGTTCAGGGCTTTTATTGGGGATCTACCCCTCCTGAGGGTACCCTGCTGTTTCCCTCAAACTTCTAGGTTCCTTGAGTCCACGTAATCCCCTCCCCCAATCCCCAGTCATTCCTCACTCCAGCCCTGGAAAGGTGGAGCACCTTGGATAACTGACAAACTAGGGAAGAGACCCGCTAGCTCTCACTTCTCAGTCACTCTTCTCCTTGGAATTATGCTCCTCACCATGCTGTGCCACTGAGAGGAAAACCTCTCTCCACGAAAACGAATGGGGAAATCACTTACTTAGAAAACAAAAACAAGCCTGGTCTCCAGAGCGAGTGCCAGCATAGGCTCCAAAGCTACACAAAGAAACCCTGTCTCAAAAAAACAAAAAACAAAAACCTGTTATTGAATGTCTGTCTGCCTAATTCTGTATTCCACCACTGGGCACCGCCTTACCAGCAATCGGGTTTAATTTGGTCCCTCCTAACATCATTGTCTTTCTCTAATTTTAACCTCAGGGCAGGAATAGGAAGGACATTTAAGAGGCACTGTAGAAAGAAGGTGTGAGAAATAGAATTTGAAACATAAATGTGTTTGTGATCTGTATGATCTGTGAGCCACCGTGTGCTGTCCAAGCTCAGAGAAGGCATGATGAGTGGCTTTGATAATGAAGTTGGTCTAGGTGAGCATTTTTAATCCAGAAGGTTGCCATAATGTAATGTTTTGGCCTGCAAATGTGATTTCCTGTGGTAATCACTTCCTGCCTCCCTTGGGCCTTAGAAAGGACCATTTAGAGACTTTCAAGTCAAAGCCACTGGAACCTCAGCAGAAATGTGGTCGTCACTGACAGCAGAGTCCTTTGGGAATTCCATCATATTGGCCCGATGCTAAGAGTCTGAAGTGACTGTTAACAATGATACACACACACTTTGATCATAGCGCTGTGCTACCCATGTTGAAAACATGCAAATGTGTGGGTGTTAACAGCAGTTATGCAAGGAAAAGGGACATTACCAGAACATAGCACCAGGCATGCTCAGTACTGTGCAGAGGACATTCAGTGTGTCTGCAGAAGACACTCATTGTGTCTGCAGGAAGGAAAGTCAACAGGGTATGCCGTCTTATCGTCCTTGCCTTGACTTGTGCCAGTCATTCTCTTCTTTGGGGAATCTATTACCTGTGGTCTTTAAACAGTTAGCAGAGACCCTCCTCCATCTCCAACCCCATGGACTCAGGAGGCCTTTAAAGAGTGTGCAATGTGACACGAGTTAAGATGAGAGCAGAGGGCTTGTGGGAGTCCTCTCCAGCTCCAGCAGCTGTGCAAGGCACAACCTGAGCAGCAAGCTTTGTGTGGGGATAAGGAGTTTAGACGCTGCAGCTGCAGTCTTTAGTGAAAGAGACATTTCCTAAGACGTTTAAGTATAAACGGGAAGAATATGTACTGATTATTCAGTTTCCAAGGCAACTGGGTTCCAACGAAGAGTCCTCTTAAGGTTCTAGCTTTTGAGAGAGAAATGCAGGCCAGCGGGGCACACCAAATTTCATACTTAGTCAAGGAGTGAACAGCGGAGATTCAAGCCTTGAATACAAGTGGCTCCTCTTCAGTAGACGTTGTGTTGTTTAAACCTACTTAAGAGGCCAGCCAATCCCAGGGCAGACACTTTCTTAAACCACATCCTAGTGGCCCTGGCCTAATCACATGTGTGCTACGGAAATGGGCTTCAAGCCCTGAGAGCGCCTGCTCAGGCCCCTCAGCCCTCAGAACCCTCCTGTTGGAACAGGACGTGTAAATCAAGGCATCTGTCTCCCTGCATGTTTACGCTCAAAACCGAGCTATGTCTAAGTGGTCCCAACACGGATTCAGGTTGTGAGTTCCGGAACAAACACATCTCTCAGGAGTAGAAAACAGAACTTGTTTTCTTGTTTGCTTGCTTGTTTTTGTTTGTTTGTTTGCTTGTTTTTTAATGTATCATTGAATTCTCTTATTTCATTGGGCAGTACTAGGTACTGAGTTCAGGGACTATAGCTCTGTCTAATACAAGTGATTTACGGCTTGGAAATTTGCTTACTTCAAATAAATATCACTGTGATGATGTTATTTATAACCCTCATACTCTAAACCAGTGGTTCTCAACATGTGGGCCATGACCCGTTTGGGGACAAACAACCCTTTCACAGAGGTCACCTAAAACTACTGGAAAACACAGAGATTTACGATTCATAACAGTAGTAAAATTATACTCATGAAGTAGCAGCAAAACAAATCTCATGGTTGGAGGTCACCACAGCATGAGGGACTATATTAAAGGGTCACAGTTAAGAACCAATGGGCAGTTAAACAGTGACCACACCAGACACCCAGCCGTAGCCTTAACCCTTCCCAGGTCCCTGCAGGAGCTCTCACAGGGCAGAAAGCTAAGGTTCCCAGGGGAACCTCTACCCCACCCTAAGCATAAAGTGTCCTGCTAGGAGTGAATAAAAACCTGGTGGGGCAGTTTGGGGTGTTGTTTTTCTTAAAAGTTTTTGAACTCTGAACTCAGGTGGGCTCTGGATTTGAACTTCCCAAGGGACGGGATCTTTGTTCATCTGCAGAGAAGAGCCACCGTCTCCCGCTATTGGGCATCTTCGGCATTTCCTGCTCCCAACGCACAATCTCAGATCCACTACTAATATAAGGGGCAGAGAGAGAGGAAGGGGTTTCGGTGGAGAGCTGGGATTTTGTGGTTTGGAGCACACAAGGAACTTCTGGATTTACTTAGTTGCTAGTGCATTGTTGAATCCACTTGGGAGTCTCCTGAGGCACCGTCTACAGACCACCCACAGCCCCAAACACTGACAGCCTGAAGCTGGAACCTCATAGTGGAAGTGGCTTCCTCCTCCAGGGTGTCAATAAGAACTCCCAGAAAGCAGCTATGTCTGCAAACTGACTGACTAGAAGTTGGAATGTTACAGGTTCAAACCTATCTCAGACTAACTTTAGTCTCTTGAATGGCCTCAAAGCCTGGCAGCTGCTCAAAGCTCAGCTTTCAGGGCCTTGTTGGAGCAACAGGTGTGAGAAATAATTTGAGAAATCTGTGCATGTGTTTCACAGATAAACTAGGATGTCAGTCTTCAAGATACCACAGTCTCTCTCACTGGCCTGGGACTCACCAAGTAGGTCAGGCTGCCAGGGCAGAGAGCCCTAGGGATCTGCTAGATGCTGCCTTTCTATGCTGCCAGTGTCAGGAAGCCATGATTCAAACCCCCGTGGCCATACTTGGCATTTTTTATATGGGTTCTGGGAATTGAACTCAGGTCTATGACAAGCACTGTACCAACAAACCAATCTTCTCAGACCCTTTACATGCCCCTAATTCAGAGACTGAAATTAAGTAACTGAAATGCAAGACTAAGATGTGTGTCTTCCATTACTAAGCACTGGGAGTCTTTTCAGACATAAGATAATCAACTCATGGAAATTCTCCCCTCCCAACACATCATCTGACTTCCGGTAACTAATCAAAGGATTAACACTGGTGAGTGCACATGAGCAGTGAGGCATGGAATGTACAACTCTTGTCCATTAAAAGCAGGGTTAGGAACTTTATTTAACTGTCAGTCTACCATCAGCATCGAATACTTATATTTCAACACATTTAGACAAGGATATCAGGAAGGCAATGTAAATTAAATATTATAAAGTGTACTTCTAATGAAACATGGGCTTAATAGGACATGAATATATAAGTCCAGTGGTTTTATTGAAGTTAGAAAAATTATATTATGAAAGATACAAAACATCAATATTATTATCTGTTTATTTTACAATCAGTATGCCATCTTTTACCATTATGGCTTTAAATTTTCATTCCACCCAACAGGCATCAAAGAATAGTTTAGTACATGCCTTAATAAAACAGTTAAAATATTTACAAATTCAAAATAGATGTTTTTGTAACTGAAAGGTTCACCTGAGAATTCACTGTAACATCGCCATTTGCTTCTCTTTTTTTTCCAAATTGTTAATGTGGCTGAGTGTCCTCACGCCACCTCCAACATCCACTGTGTCATATATGTTGAATTCCTAACTTAAAATTGGCTAAGCATCAAGCTACAGTAAATTGTTATAGAGCTTGCAGGTGGACAATCAATGCTATATCCATATTTATTCTGAATATAACAATTTAACAAAGTATTTGCTTGTAGCTATAGTATTCAAATAAGGGGCAAAAATTTAAGATGACATTATTGTATTGAGTCAGATACAACAACTTTAAAAAAATAAAATAAAATCACCAGGCATTGAGAAGGCCAGATCATACAACAAGGAGCCATGACTTGTGAATATGCAAAACACAAACTAAAAACATTGTCAAAACTCTGCATGAAGGAAAAGGCATACATTGTACACATATGATCCTATCATTTGTCTTCGGCACCCCCCCCCAAAAAATATTTCCTTGAAACAAATAGGCATAAATGTGTAATGCTATGCAATATACAGAAAACCAACCCACCTTATGGCCAAAAGACAAAGGTAAAATCCTTCCTGTCCATCTAATACAACTTGAAAATCACATAGGTATGAGGTAGTGTAGTTACTTGTATTATATGCTGGCTGTTAAAAGTAATGCTAAATCTTAAGAAATACTACACTTGGCCAATTACCAAACAGCATAAAAATTAACCCTTAATGCTAAACTGTTCATAGGGAGACTAAACCAAGTGTCTTAAAAAAAAATCTTTAAATTGAGGAGAGAACTGCATTTTATCATAAAGTGGTAAGTAACTTTCCAAAAGCAAATATTTACAGTTACATTTAAAGCAAAAAAATTTGACATTAGGTACACACAAAAACTGATGACAGACAGCCGAGTGTACAGTGAGGTAGGAGATCGAGGGTTCCATTGGCTTCTATAAGATTTTACACTTTGTAAACCAGAGAAGTTTTCATATTATTTTATGTTAAGTTGAAATCTAAAATTACAAGTATCAGATAGCTGCGTGGGGACATATACATACATATATACACAGCTCTTTTGTAACATGCGATGCCTGGTCACAGTGAGCATTCTCTCCCAGACGAACTGAGTGGACTTTTCCAAGTTTCTAGGAAATAATTCCAACTTAATTTTCTCTTCCAAAGATAAAATATACACTATCCTTCCTCCCTCCCTGCACCCCAAGAAAAAAGGGCATCATCTGACAACTTCCTATGAAATTATGAAAGATTGATTCTGGTCCCCATTGTTCTCACAGCAAACATCAGCTTGCTACTAGACTGACTTGATACCACACTCAGGGTGGCTCTCTGGCGTGCTCTCTCCCTCTCCCTCTCCCTCTCCTTCCCCACCCCCACCCCCACCCTCTCTCTCTAGGATCTCCACTAGATGTGGCATGCAGTAGAGATGAGTGTCTCTTTCAGATACCTGACTTGGAGAGATGATGTCCTATGGACTGTTCCTTGTTCCTTTAAAGAGGACTCTACAACGGCTTCTGGGAGCATCCTGAGAGGCTCCCTTATGGGGGCGGGGGTGAGACCAGAGGTGCTTCACACCTCAGTTTTCCTACTATCAAATATCCACTTCCACAGACTGCTACGAGACAGCTTAACGATAAGACCCTCCCCCCAAGTCTTGGTGAAGTTCCTATGTACCTTACACACAGAGCTCAAAGCTCTCAGAAGATGCTGAAGATCCTGTTTTGACTGTGACCTGCCTCCGGAGATCAAGATTGGGACATCCCACATGTGGTGTCAGCTGTACTCAGAGCGTTGACAACTTTAAGGCGTTTCACATTCCTTGAGTAGGGATACTGAACCTGTATATACAGGGTTTTCTTTCCACTGCAGAGGTCTGCAGTGTGAGATTCCAGAACAGTTAAGAATCACTGCAAAAATGTTATGGGGTAGATGCTCAGACGAATTATTATAAATTCATTTTCTACCAACATTAAATAAGCACAAGGCTGACTTCTCAATGTCCAAGTCAAAGTGATGTGTGTGTCTCCACAGCATACCAAAGCGGGGGAAGGATTAAAGGAGTCACCCTGCTTCTCAAGTGCAAACCATAATGGACTGAGACGGAAATCTATGGTTTCTAACGCCAGCAGAGCTGAGCAGCCACCTTTGCGCCAACAAGGCTTTTTACAGAGCACACTCTTCATTAGGATGCCAATGAGCTGCGCTCTGGTCAATGTGGACATCCCTCTCACCCGATCCCAATGCCCTCCTGGGCACTGGTGACCTGCGGCAAGACATCAAGCCTCTCTCAGGGTGAAGCTCTCCAGATCTGTGGCAACTACAGTTCTGGCCAGCTTGTGCACACTCAGGCCATTTAGCCTAACTCCCATGTCTTCCTCCAAGGGACAAGAAGGGAACAGAAAGTTCCTAACTGGCCTAGACATGGCAGAGAGTACAGAGGGGAACAACGAGCAGGGAAAATGACATTATCTACTGTTTGTGCAGCCAGAAGTCAATACTGAGGAGAGGAGGCCTCCAGCTCAGGCCAGCTGGGGCCCTTCACTATGTCCTGCCAGGACAGCCTCGGGGTCACCAGGTCCAGCCCACGCTGGATTTTGGTAGGAGCTGAGGAGCAGAGCGTTAGAGTTCAAAGAAGATTTTTTTTCCCACGTAACACAAACACTCTCAGCACTGACAGCCCCCTCTGGGTAGATCACCACCACACTGCTTGGGGAGAATTTTTCTTTTTGATCAGTATACTGCCAAAAGGTAGATTATCAAGCTTCCACAGGCCAGGAGGACCGTGTGCAGATGCTTCGAGCTGTTGAAGGGACACCGCAGTTTTCACTGCGGCAGGTATTTTGAATACTGGGAGATTATTACTCTATATTTTCACATGTGATTTTTCAGCATCCAAGAGGTAAGTCATGTCATGTCTCCTGTGAAAATCAAGGAGAACTCAGGGTTCTTAAAAGAGAAATTCCCTCAATGGAAAGCTACCAGGGGGAAGCAGGGCTACTAACAAGTAGACATGGCAGGTGCGGCTCTCGGGACAATGCCAAAACTTCCGGAGGAAATCCACGGGCTGAAGGGTGCTCGTGCGGTTTACTCATCAGTAGTACACTTGTCAGTCATCTGCTGACAGAAGTCTGAGATGCCACCACTCTGCCGACAGGGTTCCAACAGTGTGGCCTGCTCTAGGGCAGCTGCGGTGGTTGGCGTGGTTGTCTGGGACACTTGCACCTGGCCTGCCTTGCTGCTCCCTGGCCCACAGGGACGTGGTGCAGGTGGAGGCACATCAGACACACTGAAGGCTGAAGGAAAAGCAAGCTCACCGGCAGGAGCACTTTTTCCTTTCTCAGACACTAAGAAAGAAAGCGGGCAGTCTGAGGCCGAGTATTTGGCGAGGATCTGAATCTGCTCCTGACTCAGGGCGGCTTCCTTGCACACTTGCTGGCAAAGTCCCGTGAGGTTCTGCTTCGTTTCACCCAGCGTTGACAGAATGTGATCTCGCTCCTTCAGCAGGCTCTCCTTTTCACTTTGCTGTGCAGGGGGAGAGAGAACACAATGGCTCGTGTTTATTGGGTCCACCGACATTTCTAAAGGCAATCAGACATTCAGAATCCACAATGTCTTCTCCTTCAGTCAACTCAAATACACACCCTCCTCAAGTCACCCCAGAGTGGCCTGCACATCAGTGTGTGCCACAGCACTGTTGACAACAGTCAAGGCACAGGACTAACGGAGGACGGGATGACGTGGTATAAGTGCACAATGGAATTTCTTCCGCCACAGAGAAAAGTGAAGTTATGGGATTCTCAGGAAAATACATGCAACTGGAGTTCACATGAAGTGAATGAAGCCAGCGTTTGAAAGTTCTCTCTCGTATGTAGGTCCTAGCTTTTTAGATACGACACATAAAAAATCACATATGACATGAAAACAGAAACAAAACAAGTCTAGAGAAACAGAGGAGACTGAAAGAGATGGGGGCCAGAAAGGGGAGTGGTGGGAATGTATACAATGTGTAATAGGCACCCGACTGACAGAATCCTCATGTCAGGTAGTGTACTACCATGTACCAGGAATACATAAAATTTAAAACTCAACACACACACACACACGTTAAATACCAAAACCTCATGATCCTTCATCCAAAACTAGAGACAGCCCTATGATGGAATTCATAGCTGTTCCCATTCCAGAGCGGTAGGTGCCCACACAGTGCTCCAGGGCGTGTGCAGTAGCCTCCATCATTAAGCATCTCTATACTTTTAAATAAAACACTGAAATATCAAATAAGGCAGAAAGTAGGCAGAAACTACTGATAGCTGGTTATCAAATTTGGCTGGGTTCAAGCCAAGATTCTAAGACAAATTGCCGTACTGAGAGTTTGAATTTGAACTGTGGAAAGCATGGACTTGACACTGTGCAGACAGCAACACGGTTTTCCTGGTTTAGCCCTAAGACTTACCCCACGCCACTGTAAGATTCAGCTAATGCCTGCTTTCCTGAGACCAGACTATGAGCCCAAGATCATGGTTAATGTTTTTTTGTTTTGTTTTGTTTTGTTTGGGGGGTTGTAAACAATCTTATTTTACAAACCAATCCCAGTTCCCTCCCCCTCCAGTCCTCTCACTGCCCCCACCTCCTTCCCACCCCTCCCATGGTCAATGTTCTGAAATATGCAATCTCAGCTATACAGTCCATACACGGACTCAGTAAACAGGAGGAAAACTTTGGCAAATCCATAGATAAGATTGTTGGGCACTGAGTTTCTATAGTATAAGGAGTGAAGGGAGTTAACCTGAGTTTATCGTTTCCAGTAGCGTAATTTTTTAAAAATCCCTACAGGAAAGTCCACCACAAAACTTTCCCAAGATTTCCTGGCTCTGTCCTTCCTGTCCACATCAGGTATCACCAAAAATGGCACTCCCCTCTTTCACATTCCAGCGTCTCACTCCTAATCCAGAGGAGCCAGGCAACCGAGCAATCCAGCTGCTTGTAAAGTTAGCAGAAGGCCAAAGGTTTCACCTGCAAAAACTGTATGCTAGCGTCTGGGGGACCAGGGGCCACCTGTCTCCTCTCTGCTCACTGACAGGTTCTGGAGAGCCCGAGATTCTAGAGAACACGGAGATGAGGTATTTCACACGGATGATTCCTAACTGTCAGAGTCTGTGTCCCTTCGGGCACAGTTTAAAAGATAATGACGGCTTTGCTAGATGGACTATTACTACAACTTCAAAGGAAAATATTTCTACAAACTCATGTGAGAATTCAATTAGTGGGTTTTGAAAACATTAAAATTATATAATTTTTAAAGAGGAATACCTTTGTTATAAACACAATATAAATTTTTATATTGCAAAGTAATTCTCCAATTTGTTCAGGTTTCTAGGTTTGTCTCAAAATAAGAAGAGCAGGTCAAGAAAGAACGTGTGCACGCTTGCATGTGAGCTAGGTTAATTCAGCCATTTCCTCGTACACAGAATCTGCCAGTTAAAGGGACAAATAAAATCCGCCTGGAGTGCAAGGGGACAAGACCAGCACTGACTTCCAGTCCTAAGAAAAAGCACGTTTAATGTCACCCGTACCCTCTCTTCTTGGGACCTCTCAGAAGCTCTCTTAATGGAAATAAAAACGAAGCCTCCAGGAGAGAATAAGAACCTGCTTCTTGGTTCTTCTATCAAAGCCATTCTGAACAGCAATAGACAAAATGCCAAGTGATGCTGGCCTCTCCCATTAGGAAAGGTTAGCGTTAACCGTGACCATTGGGCTTCCTCCCACACACAGGTCCCATTGCTTTGAGATGATACGAACATACAAATACTATGTGATGTCTGTATCTCCATGAAAATATCTACCTATCTGATCCCTCCATATTCACACTCCTCCTACCCCACTAAGAAAGAGATGACTCCATTCGTTAACAATATCAGAGAAGAGTGCGGGCAGACGGCTCAGTGAGTTGAGAATCATTGCCAATTATAAGGACACGAGTTTGAATCCCCAGAAACCTTGAAAAAAAGCTATGTGTGGCCATCCCCTGCTGTAGCCGCAGTGCTAGGGGTGGAGGAAGGAGTTAGGAGGACTACTGAGGCTTGCTGGCCAGTCTAGAAAAAAAAGGGCAAGCTGCAGGTCTCAAGGGAGAAAGGCCGAGGGCAATGGAGAAGGGCACTTTGGTCTCTCATAAACACATAGGAACATGCACCAAACACGCATGCATGCATGCGAGTGCACACACACACACCAAACATACAACTTAAAAAATAACAATGTCCATGAGACTGATCCAGACCCCCTGAATGTGGGTGTCAGTGAGGAGACCTTGGAAATCTACAGGACCTCTTGTAGTGGATCAGTACTTATCCCTAGCATAGGAATGGACTCTGGAAGCCCATCCCACATAGAGGGATACTCCCTGAGCCTAGACACAAGGAGGTTGGCCTAGGCCCTATCCCAAAGAATAAGACAGACTTTGAAGACCCCTATGGAAGGCCTCGCCCTCCCTTGGGAGCAGAAAGGGTATGGGATAGGTAGGGTGTTAGTTGGGGGGAGGCAGAGAAGGAGGGAAGGGAAAGGGACCTGGGATTGACATGTAAAATAACTTTCTTTCTAATAAAATAAATAAATAAATAAATAACAATGTCTCACAGAAGATGGCTTGTGCCCAGCTCCACCCAGAGATCCAGAATCTTTCGTCTATTTCTCAAATCCCAAGCAATTCCTACACAACCACATCTGCAGCAGTTAGCGGGCGTTTCCACTTCCTTCTAACTCTAAAATGCAAATTTACTACGGCAGGAATAGTTGTTAAGTAGAAAACTAAAGAAATCCAACACAATCACTTCTTAACATTTATTATTAGCACCTCCCAAACAAAGGAGGATCAGGAGGTCAACGCCAACCTAGGCAACTTAAGTGAGGATCAGCTCCAGACTTTTTCCAAAAGGGGGTGGCAACAGTTCAGTGCTTACCTAACATGCTCGAGGCCCCGAGTTTAATACTGGGGAAGGGGGAATGATGTCTCAGTACCCCAACCTCAAACACAAGCCACCGTACAGCCATCTACACGGTGCCACCTGCAGCACACCTGGGCTGACATATGGCTGCTAGCTCCTGGGCTACAAACTTGAACAGCGTGTTCCTCACTGAAGCAAGCAGTGACACACACTCCTAAGTGTTTGCGTATCTGCACCTATCTAAACAGGAGAAGGGCACAGTGGAGATATGGCCCTGCAGATTACGAATGTCCACCTGCACAGGGGCTTGCACACTGGGGCTGCTGGGCCTGGACTGCTCTGGTGAGAGGATGAGCAAGTGAAAGACCTGGGACGGCACTGTGCACAGCAGGGCCCTCGCAACGACAAACTCGGGCTACACTAAATGTTTCCACAGGTGGAGGTTTTTCTTCTGGTTATTATGAATTCTTTACTCTTTAAGCTTTTTTTTTTTTAAACTTCTGACTGTTTTGAAATAACACTTAGCTTACAACACAGAAAAGTAAAATTAAATGGTGATGACAGAGAGTTCCAGGCTTGTACCTAAAACGAGTTCAAATACTGTGCAGCTATACTAAGTATTTTCTCTATGTCCTCAGCCTTTCTTTAGTTTTCTTCTTTACCTTTGAAAGTGTTTGGTTAAAACTAGGACACACACTGGCCCTGTCTGCACAGGATCCCACCTCCACGCTTTGCTGCTCTGGAGGGTCTTCAGGTGTGTGACACACATGGGCCTGTCCTCCTCCTGAGGCCCTGCCTGAGGCTCTGCTGTGAAGGCTCGCCTTGCAGAGACAGCTGCATCCCATCAAATGGAGAGGATGAGCAACACTCATCTCTGCTAGGGGAGCCCCTTATTATTACATTCATTTATGTGTGGTGGCATGAGGGCAGCTTGTGAGAATTCTCCTGACCCAACACGTGGGTCCCATGGATTAAACTCAAGCCGCCGGGCTTGCTGTGAAGCCCTTTCCTCACTGAGGCACCTTGCTCACCTGGGAGTCGGACTGCGGAAGGAACTTGCTGTGACTACAGATGCTGCCTCTGAACCTCCATCCTTTCTCCTGCAGCTCCCACCCCCACCTCAGCCCCTGCAAGGTGATAGCAATCCAGCAGCTTTTGCGCTGCAGGAGAGTCAGATTCGGTGGAACACTGACAGGATGTCACCAGATACCACACATCTGTAAGGTAAACATCACTTTTTTTTTTCTTTTTCTTTTTGGCAGTTTTCTGATTCTTATTTGCTTTCTGCCTTTTTTTTTTTTTTTTGTCTGAGAAGGGCATCAGAGGCAGGACAGACATTTGTAGTGTGCCCCTTGCCTCTGCAACTGAGGTTTGTACAAATTGCTGGAACGAGAATAGTAAGGACTGGGGGAGGGGGCAATAGACACCCATAACCCAGCACTGCCACACACAAGCCAACACGACTCTCCAGGTGGCTATGGAAAGAGGCCAGTGACAGACCTGAGCTGCAGGCACAGCAGGCCCCACCAGTTCTGCTTGGCCTGCTCTGAAGGGCAGGCTTCTCAGCTCTCTGCTATGGTCTGTGCTCTCTAGTCATCCTCCTTACTCCTCCTGGGGCATTTAGAGCTGATTATAAATGTCACTTGTCCTCGTGAATCCCTTAGGAGCTGGGAGCAACCCACTCCTGGGTTCCTGGAGGCTGGAGGTGTTGAAGCTTCTGGTTCCATGCTGTTCACCTGGCTCCTTTCTCTGGCCTCCACCACAACAGATAATTCCATCTACTCTTCAGATGGTCCCTGGTTTTTGTAGTCAAGAGTCCCAATCAATAAAAGAGTTAGACTGTAAACTAGCCGTTTTGGTTTCTGAGTTCACCAAAAGGCTTGAAGACCTACCAGCCTTACACTGGAAAGCAAGGATCTTTCTGTTAACCAGATGAAAGGAGTCCTCCTCGGCTGAGAGGAAGAGAGGGGAGGAGGACCTACCAGAGTTCACAACTGGGATGCTTAGTTTTTTGTCAATTTGCCACTAGCTAGCCTCATCCCAGATGAAGGAACCTCAACTGAGAAAGTACTTCTGACAGACTGGCTCATAGGTGAGCCTGTGAGGCATTTCCTTGATTAATGGCCGATATGGAAGAACCCCGCCCATTGTGACTACTGCCACCCCTGGCAGGTGGTCCTGGGCAAGTAGCTGAGCAAAGCCATAGAGGGCAAGTCAATAAGCCTCAGCTCCTGCTTCCAGGTTCCCACCTTGAGCTCCTGCCCTGACTTCTCCTGATAACAGACTATGAGTGGAAGCATAAGCCAAATAAACCCTTTCCTCCCCAAGTTGCTTGTGGCTGTGGTGTTTATCATCGCAACAGAAAGTGAACTAAGATGATAGTTAGCAGAAGACACCAGGAAGGAAGCCAACAGAGGCGGAGAAAACTGACTTTAAGTACATGATGATATGGCCGTAACAAGAAATCCTAGTATTTACTGAGTGCTAGTATTTACCTCTACAGGAGGTACTTGCTGGGAGTTCTTCTGACACATTAATCCATTTGCTCTTCACCAATGAGCATCGTAACTAGAAAGTGCTAAGTAGCATTATCCCACCCACACACACTTTAGACTGCATATCCTTCCCTCCTCATCACCCTAGATATATGATCGGGCAACCCAGTTTCTGCATCAGTCTCCAGATATGAGACCTCTGAGCCAGGCAATGAAGAATTGCCAAGGTACTCTCAAACAGCACATTCCCCGTGCATAAAATAAAGTCAATCTTCTTCAACCTTGGTTATTTGTAGGAGAGTGAGAAGACTGGGTAAATGCTACAGATGACTATAAATTATGACCAGATAACTATAAATTATTACCAGTTGAGGAGAGAGATAAAGCAATGTAGAAGCAGAATTAAGCACTATAGTACAATCCTATTCCAGCTTCAAATAGTCCCACGAAGCTCAGTGATCTGTCACAGTAACTAACGACGACGACGAGCAGCACTCTATAAACTCACCCAACCAAAGGCAGCAGAGCACTAAAGTGGGATAATATGAGAGATTAGGGGTGTTTAAAGGCTTGCTCGGCTGTGTGGATCTGTTCTGCCATCCTAAAGTTATTCTGCATTCCCACTGGATTTCTCCTTATCATTTCAGTTATACTGTACCCTTTCCCTAAAGTAGTACACAGTATATACATAATAAAATGCTACGTTTCAACTACTCTTAAAACCATAAAGACATCTTTTTCTTTATACTGTTTCTAGTCTCACTCAGAGCCACAATGTTCACGCTTGGAGACCAGTTGCAAATACAACTTTAAACTTCCACCCATGGTTAGCAAAGACACAAAACTGAATATTTCGAGGGCTCCTTTTATTGTGCTGCTGCGCTGGTGCCTGGCCCACGTGCAGCCCTCAGCTGGCCTGGTTCAGGAGCTTCCTCTCACACAACACTTCCTTCCACCACCACAAGAGGAAAACAGAAATGAGAGCAAATTAATCTATCTTCCAATTAGTTTGTTTTGATGCCAAAAGAGATAGGTCTGCTAAGCAAGCACCCCTCACACTGAGGGTCTTGCTGTATCTCACAAGTTTCTATACAAACCACAACTTCTCATCAGGGTTTTCCCCTTGGCAGAGAGAAACACTGGTTCATCTGCTTGGTTTTGGTATCAACCCAAACAGGTAAATCAGGTCCACAGCTCTACCCAACTGGAAAACAAGCTTTTATAGACATCAAACATCATAAAGTACTGTATAATTACTTTAATCTTTATTTAACCACTAAGGATTAGATAGAAGAGTCATTAAATTAAAAAAAAATCGTTAAAAAAAAAAAGCTACCCAGAAATGGATCCCCACCTACACATTTTGGTATATCATGCCAAAAATGTATACTGCATATACAATCAAAATAGCCAATGAAAACCTTGTTTTATATCTTCTCATCTCTCTACATGTCTTAATTTCTCTTAAAATGCTATTTGCAGAATTTAAGTAACTACTTATTCTACAAAATGAAAGAGCTGGGATTTAGTAACATTGAGAAATCCATCCACTTACCAGCTTCTCGATTTCTGATTCAAGGTTCTGAATACAGTCAAGTTTCCTCTTGCGACAGCGCTGTGCAGCGATTCTGTTCTTACTCCTTCTGCGGATGTCATGGATACAGTCCAGCTGCTCTGGGGTCAGTTTGTGCATCTTCAACAAGGACTGGAAATCATTCCTTGAGAGCGAAATTATTCGTTGAGCATTAAATGGCAGTTTTACCTAGGATGCGAAATAAACATTAGGAATGACTGACTACTAAGCACCACAACGAAGACACACAATACACACACATTAGCTACAGAAGAGGATGTGCATCACAGTTCCCAGAGTCTAACGTGCTGCAAAGAACCACACACCTTGGGGTTGGAGGGATGCAGAGTTCAGAGGGCTTACTGCCCCTGCAGAGCCGACGAGTCCTGTCCCAGCCCCCATGTCAGCCCCCATGTCACTGATGCCTCTGACTCCAGCTCCAGAATCCCACCGTCTGCTCTCTGTGGGCACCAGCTTACATGGGCACATCCTGGCACATGTACACACATCTGCACCAAGCTAAAACAAATCCAATTTCCACATAATCCACCCCAGGAGGAACTAACAGTTCAACTGACAACTCCTGGCCTGGGAGAGAGTTCAGGGGTCAAACACTTCAGCACACCAGACATACCCATCACGCGGCATTTACCTTACTATATTTACCATACGCTATTTTATTTACCATACGCTAATACGCACTTTACTATCTACCTCGTTAACAACTTCTTTAGGATGTGCTCCTCATGTCCCCAAATAAAATCCATTATATCTTTGAATGTTACCACACAACAGTGACACTACCCAATGCTGGGATAATTATGCTAGTCATTTCTATAGCACTTCAAAGAGCATCTTTTCTGTCAAAAAATGTAGCTTCATAGGACTTGTTTAAAAAGCTATAAACATCTCATTTGCCAATGGAGAAACTGTTAAACAAATGAGGACTATTTCCCCTAGACTATTTATTTTCTCATCTGTCTTTTTTGGCAGCTCCCATGACTGAACCCCGTGGCCTTACAATTCACCTCCTCCCAGAGCCAGGAAAAGGCAGCCTCTTCAGATGAACACCCTCTACTCACAACAGAGAGAAAGCTAATGATGAAGAATGGGACATGGAGAAACCCGACAGTCCTTCGTACATGGCTGGCGGGGACCAGTCAGCTACTATGCAAACCAGCATCAAGCTCTCACGAACATTAAAAATGTGTGCATGCCATGTAGCTAGTCGTCCTACTCCCGGGCATTTGTGCAAATGAACTGAAGGCAGTTCTTGAGTGATGTTTGTCTTCCCCTATTCACTGCAGGTCTCACACTCACAACGACCACCTGAACATCTGCACCCAGGTGAGCACATCAAGAAACTGTGACATATTATTCAGCCAGCTGTTTGAGAAACATCGCACTAAGTAAAATAAACCAAATTTCCTACATTATCTCGACTACTATAGGCGGTAATGTTAACAGGTAACCAAGGGCACCATTAGGATGTTGAAGCCACGGGCTGGGAGGAGGGGAGTGGGAAACAGGTGTTCAGTGACTTTTCATTACAAAAACAAGTTACAGAGATACGCTGTGTTAATACAAAAACCAGAGCTAACACAGCACTGTGCACTTAGGAACCCTTCCAAGGCCAGGCCGCCTGTCATCACAAACTTCAGAAGCAAGTAAAGCATGCATACAAAGGGAAAGAGTGTGATTAAAAATTACTAATAAAAGCAAAGTGAAAACTGCCACTATAAAGAGAACGCTGACCTTTGCTGCATAGTCCCTACTTTCTGTCACTAAATCAGAGTCTCACAGGGTACAGGGATGCAGTAGTAAATATAAACTTATATACACTGACTGCACAAGTCAAACTTGATACAACTGATAAGTCAGTAGCGCATATCCATCAAACTAATGCCTGAAAGGACTAAAGAAAAATCAAGTAATAAATAAAAGCAATAGATCTGGAAAAATTAGGTCTAAGAAAACATCCCTTTAATGCCACAAGCCTGCAGCTCCTCACAGCCAACCATGGCTCACGACCACACACTGTTCTCGGGTTTGACGATCTGGGGCTATGAACACTACAGGTTATATGATGCCATCGTCCAAAAGTTACCATTAACCACCAGTGACAGAACTGCTATCGTTTTTCCCTACTGGGGCATCTGATTACACAAGTCCGACAGCCCGTGTGGGGGTCACCTCCATGATCTATACACACACCGATGTGCAATACAAGCAAGCACACAGCAGTTCTTCGAACCCCATACATGCCCTATCACCACTCTGGTGTCGTGGCAGGCTCTCCTTCCTCTCTGCGCCAGGCACCAAGTGCACCTCTTAAGGAATGGCTGTGTCAACAGTGAGAGCACACTCACCTCACATTCCTGCTCCCGGGCCGAACAGGACTCGCTGTCCCCTTCTGTGTCGGTCTCAGAGTCATCTCCCAGGCTGATCACGCAAGCGTAGGGACAAGGCTCCTGCTGAGGCTCTGTCACGTAATCGTAGTTTCCGATTTCCAAGTTGCTGGAGCAGCCTTCGGAACCCAGAGTACTGATGAAAGGGCAGTTGACGGAGCTGAGAGTTGTGAAAGTCCGCTGGCCCGGCTCCGGGCTCTCGCTGATCCTGATACCCAACCAGGGGCACTCGGAGCGCCTTTGCGAGCAGCCCTGTTCTGAACCCTCTTTGGCCGCGGCAGGTGACAACTGCATTTGGCAAGCAGAGTCCGTGCTGCAAATGTCACTCCAGAAGCCTTTGGCCAGGTGCTCTGCCACCTCCCTCTCCACACTACTCCGATCGCCGGATGCAAGGCTGCTGCTGTCTTCTTTGGGGCCCGCGTCAGATTTCAGGTACAAATCGGGATTTTCACCAAACGGCTTCTCTTCCTGGGCATCCGCACCTGGCAAAGGCTTTTCTGTTTTCACTGTTTTACTCTGCACCCCAGTGAAGCCCATGTCACCAGACTGGTCGTATGTGTGTAAGAGAGGCAGGGAGTAGAGCCCGTGAGGGTCTGCAGAATTGTGCGGGAAGGGAGCCACTTCGCCACTCTGCGCCGTGGGGCCCCGAGAGGTGGGGTCTCTGCGCTTCGTCTCCTCGCTCTCCATGGCTGGCTTCGTTTCTTCACATTTTAAAATCACTTGCAAGTCTGCGCAACCTTGTGCTCCCCCGACACACTCCAGGTCAGATGTCTCATTGGGTTGGACAAAAGCAGCGTGGACATCTTTGAGGCCGGATTCTAGGGTGCGGATCTTGTCAGTTCCAAACGCTTTCTGGAATTTTCTGTATTTGGGGCATAGAGATGGCAGCGCCAGGGTGCCATCCTTTTCCGAGCATATGGACTGGCACGTCTGGCTGGCACTGTCTTGGAGAGAGGGTGACGCTTTCACATTGCGCTGACACCTCTGGGGGTCACACTGAGGAGTCTGAACACTTTTCTTTTCCAAGAACTCCTCTGCCTCATCGATTTCTAGATCTTTCTGGTCGGAGAGTGAAATTTTAAAGTCTGCTTTCTGACAGTGTGAGGAGAAGCATTTTTTTCTGGCACATTCTTGCTGCTCTGCAGTGGAGTCCAAAAACTTAAACTTGAGAAACTGAAAGCAGGATTCCTCGATATTGTGCACAATTAAAAACTCCACACACTTGCAAACTTCGTCAACATTGTCTTTACTTAAAATGAGTTTGGCAGTGTAGGCAAACTGAATTAAAGGTTCAAATCCTTTAACTGTCACCTGTTAATACGAGAGATAAAAATAAGCATGTCATTTAACAGCTGACTAACAGGTTTAACAGCTGTCTAGCAGTGACAACAGGAGAAGAGCCACAGGGGGTGCACGCTTATCTGTGAGCACTGAATGCTGAATGGGTGCTTTATTTGGTAGGAAAAGGGGAGTGGTATAGCAGAGTCCCACCCAATGCCACAGGACTAGTCCTCCACTTTAGGAATAGCACGTCAACACGGTTTCCTCAGGAAGACATTACCATGATCTCCCCATGTGAATAAGTATCTATGAAATAAAGCAGGAGGGGTCCACCCACAGCCCTGCTAGAAGAAAATGGCAATGGGTATGCAAGGTGTCTGAGGCTAGCACAGCTCCCAGAGGCCAAACAAAGTGAACAGTAATAAACTATACATTGGAGCTTTTAAAATGAAAAGTATTTATAAAAATATCCTAACCATCAAAAAAGCACAATAAATCAAAGTATTGGCTGGACAGAGGTCAGAGATCATGGGCACTGGCTGCTCTTGCAGAGAGGCCTGAACTTGGCTCTCGGCATCCACACGGGGAAGGCTCACAGCTGCCTGCAGTTCTAGCGCTGGGGATCCATGCCTCCACAGGCACCTGTGCTCATGACACACACACACACACACACACACACACACACACGTCACACACATCACACATGCAGTCACACACACATCCACAGTCACACACGTCACACACACTCACACACATCACACGTGTACTCACACACACACACACACACACACACACACGTCACACACATCACATATGCACTCGCATGCACAAATGCACACATATGTCACACACAAAAAAAACTTAAAAAAAAACCAAATCTTTAAAAATGATTATTTCTAATAATAAATTTTTAAGAGTCCAGACTACAAAAGCTCTAAGCCCCCACCTCTCCGCTGCTTCGGCAAACTGAGCAGACACCTGTATGTTTACACTGAGACTGTATATGCAAGGCAGGGGTGGGGGGTGGGAAAGCCTGCAAATTCGAACAGAAAGTTCACCTGGGTTAAAAATACAAATTACACTTAAAACTTTGAGTTACTACCAGATTGACCAAAATACTAAGACTCTCCTAAAACATGCTAACCTTACAGCGTTTAGCATGAAACCACTAAAATAAGCACTACTAAATTCTTCAAGAACAATGAAACTGGGTCACTTCCAATGCTGGTAGGGCTGTCAGATGAATACCCACTTGAAGAAACCACTAGGTCGTTTCTTAAAAAAACAAAATGTGCAAAACTACCTTATGACCAGAAATTGCACTTCTGTTTTTTTTTAATCCCTGATTAATGAACATTCTTCCACACACACAGAAAAACCTACACAAACTTTTATCTGTTACACATAAAAATTGAACCTACTCTCAATCCCTTCAACAGGTGAAAAGGTTTTAAAAAGGAAAATTAAGACATAACTATTACAGTATTCATCAGCAACACAGAATAAATTATTGGTACAAGAAATCCGAATAACAGGAAATTATCCTAAGTGAAAAAGGGCGCGTAACACTGCACTGCCCCACTTCTATGACCGCTTTGAAATGACCAAACTTCACAAGAGGAGGACAGAGAAGTGGCTGCCAGCACCTAGAGACAGAAGAGGGGAGGGGAGTATGGGGCCCAAGCGTGGGAAGGAATAGCATAGCAGCAGCGGGATCCTTGGTGATCCAGATCTAACCAGCAGCGAATTCAGAAATCCTCAGAACTTACACAGCCTGAGCAATACATGTAACACTGCGGCCATCAGCTCACCATGCATGGACTGTGTCCACATCAACATTCCTATTGGGACATTATTACTTTTTCAAAATGTTACCGATGGAACACGGAGAAAAGAGTAAAAGAAATTCTGCATTACTCTGAATTTATAATAACCTGAATGAAAATGTCAATTAAAATTTCCCAAAATATACCAAAAAACAAATATATGCAATGTTTTCAACCTGTCCCTGTGATGAGACAGTTGACTATTTGAAAACTTGTGATATATCTTTTGTCAGAATAAACATAAAACATCCAAATGTACGCACTATGCATACAGATGTGGATTAAAATAAACATCTTCTCTTCAAACCCATTAGACAAACTTTGTTCTACCTGTAAAGCCTCATTAAATAGTCTGAAATATGAACTGTAGAAAGCAAACCCACGCTGTGACTACTGTTCTTCTGTAAAATCAATGGTAGGGTACCCTTGGCTCACACCCAACACTACAGTCACAGTAACACACAAGATGAATTCGCACTTTATCCAACTATGCCCAACAGGGAACATCACACAGTACGTCATACACAAGAAGTCTACACATTTCCTCCTAGTCTCCTCAAAACTCTTTGTGTCCAAGGTCAAAATAGATTAAGAACAGTGACTGCCAAAGCACACACCCCAATAAATAGAGCCAGGAAGAATCAGTGCAACCAGCCCCACCCCATCTCAGACAAGCCCCTTGAGGTTAGGACAATGACAAAGACCCTAGTATTTACAAGCTTAAGTTACAGACTGGGGATGGAAAGGTGTGTGTAAAACAAGACAACAAACTATTTTGCTTTTTAACGTTTGTTTGTTTATTGGGTGGGGAGGTGGGAAGGTGTGTGCCAGCTCACATGTGGCGGTCAGAGGACAACCTGCAGGATTCTCGACTTCCATTACGTGAGTCCGGGGAATCGAACTCAGGTCAACAAGCTTGGCGGCAGATGCCTTTACCTGCTGAGCCATCCATTGCACTGGCCAAGACATCTTTCCTCCCAAAGCACAAAGACAATCTCAAGAAGAAAGAAATCAGGGAGAAATCCACTCAGAGAGCGCCTACTTTTCATGGGGGATGTCTTAGGAGAGAACCTGTCACAGCTGTCCCTCAGAGGGTTGGTCACACAGGCAGCTCTCTCTCAGCTACAACCCCTCCAAATGCCTACGACCTTATGAGGTGGACTAAGATGCAAGTGTTGTTTCAACATATTCCACTGCTCAGCAAGTATTAGCATCCAAAGTGAGACCTTTACATGTGAATATTCCTGTAGCAGAACCCAAAGGGTTGCTACAGAAATGCTCCTCGAGATGCCCATCCCCCCAGGGAGACCAGAGTCTGTTTTCAGCTTATACCCAGAAGGCAGCTAGGGAACAACAGGTTGGGACTGACGGCGCTGTAGCCCCTCACCTCTTCAGGCAGAGTGATGGTGAGTTCCGCATCCGTCTGGCCTACGATTCTCGAGTGGAAGTAGCTGCTGCACGCAGCCAGCACCGCGCGGTGGGCTCGGAACCGCTGGCCCTCCACCACGACCGTGACATCGCACAGCACATCCCTCTTCCGCTGGTCATTGAGGCTCAGCAAGACGTTGGTGCTGTGCACAGAAGACTCATAGGCAAACAGTGCGCTCTCACTCACAGACATCCTGGGTGGCAAACGGGGTCAGGGAGAGCAGTGGGAAGCATGCTTCTAACTGTCACCGACCTGCAAACACACAGGGAAGATGTCACTTAACAGATCCTGGGGGGAAATGTGTTTGAAACAACAAACTGTCAGCATGAATTAAAATATGTACTTGTCACTAACACAAAAATGGACAAACGTCTCCAGAAGGACAAACCACAAGTAAAGCAGGCTGATGGACTAATTCTAATTTTAAGGCAAAAATCTTAGAGACAGTAAGAACGTCCTGAGCTCAGGAAGTGCTGGGTGCCTGAAAGTAAGTTTATACTGAGAGCAGGTTTGATAGGAGCCAAGGCCTGGCTGAAACCTTCAGTCCAAATCCCACCCTCTACTTGAAGAGAGGTCACGGTGTGGCCAGAGCGGGGAGGTCACATGCTGGGATGGGGCACCCCACCATTCTCCATGTCCTGTTCACCCACAATGAGGAGAGAATAGTCAAAGGCAGAGCTTCCTCTCCAGAGACTCCAATAACCGAAGGTCAAGTTCATTCGGAGGCACAGGAAAAGGGGTTCCCATGTGTCAGGACACATCTGAGAATTCACTTTCCACATGCTATACTCTGGGAGGCCAAAGTCAGGCAAAGAACATGCGCAGAAAGCTTTGGTTTCCTCAAAATGCTACAGTGTAAGACAAAGTCGTCATTATTTGGACATAAAGTGGCTTCCAAACTTTTTTTGAGCATGTGCACAATACTGGCACTCAAAGAAAGGAGGTACCGCAAATACATGTGTGCTTGTCATTTCTGCCAGGACTGTTCTGCTCTACACACCCTGAGACACACGAGGACCTGTAACTGCAGAGTCTAAGGGATGCCAATTTCCTGCAGCCCCCACAGCCTGTGCTAACTGCAGAGTCTAAGGGAAGCCATTTTCCTGCAGCCCCCACAGCCTGTGCTGAGCATCCCCAGGTGTGCGCCCAGAGATGATGCCCTAGGCCCCTCTGCATGACTCATTTCTTCCTACATCGGCTTCCCTGTCTGACCCCCAGAGGGTCAGTGGAGGAGACACTGTCATGCTTTCAGATTTGATCCATCCCAAGAAAGCAGAAATCTCAAGTTCACTCAGATCACAGACGGGCTCCACCTCACCATCCTGGTGTTTCAGCTGCAAACAAGCAAAAATCAATTCCTAAATCCCCTTCAAATCTGTGTTTGCTTTTACACAGGTAAGCCATGAAAACACGGTCGTTTGGTTTGTAGTGAAACTCTGCCTCCAGTGAAGGATCCAGCCTTCCTTTAGCTGACCCAGCATACCACCAACACCATCGGCAAGTTCAACATTAAACGTGAAGGTGGATGAGCTTGGGGTTGCACCCTTACAGAAGGAGCAGTCTGATTCTTCTCAAAATGGGTCTTCATGATTCAGTTATCAACAAAAGCAATCTCTAAGAACTGCTGGGAACAGTAGAGATTAGCTTTCCAAAATCCTGTTTTCTCCTATTGGTGGGAGCTCTGGGATCAGGAGTCCTCCTTCAAGGCAGCTGTCCACACTGGCCTGCCAGCCAAGGCGAACGCCACAGCTACTACCCCATGCTGGCTCTCACGCTTTCCAGCCACCCAGGTTAAAAACCTGTAAAGGTGTGTGTTAGGCTTACCCTTACCACTATCATCCTAGTGAAGACCACACAGCCAAGTGAAAGTGTAAAAGCTTCAAGACTGAGGCAGCCATCGGTGTGCAATGTCAGGAACTCAACACTATCCATTAAAGTTCTATACACGCCCTCGACTCGCCTCACAACGGCTTTCCAACTTGCTGTTTCTCTTCTCTGTGGAAAGACAAATGGCACACCATAACCTAAGGGCCTGGTGGCCTGTTGCTTCTCTGAGGTACAGTAGGCCACAGCTTACTTCCGACCCCAGAGAGAATCTCATCTGGCTTATCACCCTCCGCCCCCGGGTGGGCATTTTTCAGTAACAGATTATATCACAGGTTCACATCCCCCGGGGAGGAAGTGAGCATTCACACTGGGAGGATGCCAACCACAAGTGCTATCAACCAGAGTTGAAGTGGCTAGCATCAGAAACTGAAATAAACATGAAGACCCACTAGGATCCCTATCGGTGGACCAAGTACAGCTCACAGTAGGAACTCCACTGCTCCCGTGGAAATCTGGGATCCACTCGTCACACTTTTCTCAGCCAGGTACAAATATGTGATGCCTGCCACACAACACCCCACAGACCCCAGAGCCTTCCCTCTCCGTGTGCCATCACTTGGATAACTTCCGGCAGCTGACTCTTTACCTTTTAGGTCTCAGTCTAAATGTCACAATTTTGTCTAGGCTGAGCTCTGCCACAAATCCTAGTATACAGGACAGAACTTTGCCCAGCTATAGACACTTGCTGCTGAATGACTTGCCATTTTTAATACTATCCAAACCCAGATTGTGCACATCTTCCAAACATTCCATTCGTCAATGGAAATGCACTAATCAGGGCTCACAGAATGAAGAACTAGATGGATTTTCCAGAACCACAAAAGGCCAAATGGATGCCAGCTCAACCCCCTTGGAGCTACAAACAAATGGCTGAGGAGTCAGGGCTGCCAACTGGAAACACCATCATGACAGTGACTTGCAGCAACAAAGACACCTTGACCTCTGTCCTCATTACAGCGGGCACTGCCCAGGGGTGTTCTGAACTAAGCCGTCAGTAATGCTTTTTACCCAACACCTGAACTATGTAAGGACCAGGCCTGGTTCCCATCAACACCAACCAGGCGCCGTCGAACACTTCTCAAACCTCAAAGCAAACTACTGCACTGCAGCCGCTCTCATCTGTAGCTGTTAATTACCAAACCCAAACTCGGACTCACCACACTTGAATAGTTTTGTATTCTTGGATAGACACCATTGTCTCCGCTCAAGCAAAGGTGTGCTCACTGACCTTAGAAAACTGCTGACTCATCCCCTCAAGCTGACAAAGGATGAACAAGCACTTTAGCGTTTCCTGAACTTGAGTCTGGAGAGGCTCTGTACTCTACCCACCAGGGACAAGTTACATTTAAAAACAGTTAATGTTTGGCTGGTGTTTTCACTTTCAAAATGACACTGAAAAATAGGACAAAAGGCTGGGATTCATCACATCTTAATAACTTTTCAGATAATTTACAAAAGAGAAAACTCGGCCTGAGATCATCTAAGACGGCAGGGCCAGGTCTGTAAAGCTTCCCATGGCATAAATCGAGGGTGCATCTTTGCCTGACTATAAAGCTGCAAGTGCACAAAGGACTATTTGCCACACAAATCTCAAGTCTCAGGACAGGGGGTACAATAAACAAGACTGCCGTCCGAACATTCCGTCTTCACTGAACATGACACAGGTGCTTTCTTCGAGGGTTACCTGTGCACTCTACCCACAAGGTGCCACAAGAACACAAATGAAAGACAGGTCCATTCGGGAATGTGACTTAGATGCTCAAAAAGGGAACGAGGATTCAGGGTAAACAAGGCAGCGGCAGCCACCAATTCACACCAGACACCAAAGGTGTTTACAGGAAATATCAAGATAAAAGCTCAACGTTTTTCACTTCATCATACTAGTTAATAATGAGAAAAATACTGTCAAAATTGTTAATCACGAGAGAGAGAGAGAGAGAGAGAGAGAGTGTGTGTGTGTGTGTGTGTGTGTGTGTGTGTACACGCACTCGAGCACAAACATCCAAGTGCGACCAATGGACATCAGAAATCGTATTTTAAAATATTCACGATGGCTCTTCTGGATCTGCAGCTGATCCAGTCTTCCAAACATGGCTTCTTCTCCTTTCTAGTAGCTTCTCCTGGATGCTGTGCCTGCTGCTATCTCGTCACCTGTCGTGACGGTATGTCCACCTAACCGGACTGCAGGGCCTTTGACGGCAAACTCCAGAACCCACTATCTTTCCTGAACCTTGAGAAGCTTCCAATTCCCCAAGTCAGTTCCTGTATTCCACACTGAGCTACCCAGAATGTGAGTGTCCTTAAATCTGTCTGTCAGCCTTATCATCAATCTCTCAAGTAGGTGACACACAGCTGACACACTATGGTGTGTGCACATTTAGTCCTTTGCCTTCAGGGGCTTTACTCTTCTTTAAAACGTTAAAAATTATGATGAGGCTTCCCATAGAAAAGAATCCTCAAAAACATGATGCTTTTATTATTATTCTCAAGTTTTCAAAAACACCTTAACATCAAAAGCTCTGTGGAAATTTAAACCTGCAATGTCCTCCCAATACCCGGAGACCTGGCTCACTGGCCAGGAAAGAGCCAGATAGGATAAACCAGCAGCAGAGGGCTCTACTTCCTTTAACCTCTTGAAGGCTTGAATGTCACTGGTGTTCAGTCACCCACCCCTGACAGCACATCTCTGAGGTCAGTTCCCTTAACCTCAAGGAAGCCTAAAGTAGGACTCGACAGGGAACACTGGTGAACAAGAAGGGGAAAGCAGGAGTGCCAACAGCCAAGGCCCTGGAGAGTTGGATTGAAACATTCTGCGGCTAAAGAGGCAGCAACCTTTCAAAATTAAAATTTCAGGTCTGCACAGAAAGCAGTGGGCTTCATCACAGCACTTTCAAACACTTGGTTCTAATTGGCCCTCCCCAGCCACACCCTCCCCTGTACCCTGTCCCTCCTCTCCCTAGCAGCCTTCCCGCTCCGGGTAGTGTCTTCCTGCTCCCCACCCCCACCCCCTGCTTTTGCAGCACACAGACTTCATAACTTAGAAAAACATCAGTAAGAACATTGCAGCACTGGGGTACAGCTCAATTCTGGCTAGGCCTCTCTCTCTTTTCCCAATCTTACCAATGACATAGTTAAGTAATGGCCGGTTTTGTTTTCTTGGTTTTTGTTTTGTTTGGGTTTTGGGTTTTTTGAGACAAGGTCTCTACATATAGCCCTAACTGACCTGGAACTCACTCTGCAGACCAAGCTAGCCTTGAACACAGATCTGCCTGCCTCTGACTCCCAGGTGCTGGGATCAAATGTGTACACCACCATGCCTGACCTGTCCTATACTTATTGGATTAAGTGTTGTATTTGAAGTTTTAAGACAAAGTTGAGGCGAGGAGCTGGAACTGTTAGAGCCTAAAAAGTTAAGTCTCCTTCCTACTCAGACATCAGCAACAGGAGATTCTTCACATCGCAAATCTGCAAAGCTCTCTTTGCTGATTTGGTCATAAGTTCAGAAAAGCCTGTTAGACACTTCAGGAACAATATGAAAGAAAGCAAAACCCTGAAAACAGAAGACAGTCCACCACTCTACCTGCTGCCTTCCTCTCTCAAGAACTTGAGAAACAACTGGGGCTCGTGTGTGCTCAAAGCACTGGCCAACTACTTAAAGTTTTAAAGGGCCTGCTGCATCTTTCATGAAAATGGGCACTAGCCGCTGGAACTGGTGTTAGTGTTCAGGCGTCTGCACTGGCCTGTCCTTGGGGTTCAACAGGATACGCCCTCAGCTGCACCACTGAGAGCACCACCTGTGCACATTCACTATGCTCCCTTTCAAAAGGGCCCTGCCCACCTCCACCCTTCTCCTTCTTTCTCTCCCTCTTTCCTCTCTCCCCCTCTTTCTCCTCTCTCCTGCTGCTCCTGTCCCTGGGGCTGGTCTTCTCCCTTCTCCTTTCCCCTTTTAATGATCCTTTTCCCCTAATAAAAAATCCCTCTGCTTGAACCCTGTCACTTGGTGTCTTTCTCTTGAGGGCTGCGTTTCTTAAATTACAACAACCAGTCCATACCAAGAAAGCATCCTTCTGAACCCAGACTTTCCATCAAGCATCATCAGTGATCGTTATCAACTGTGGCTACACAGTACACTGGGTGAGCTGCCTGTGTTTGTGTTGAGCGCTTCAGTGAGCTTTCATTTTGTTATGTTTAAGACATGTCTCATTGTGTAGCCCAGGCTGGCCTCAAACTCCAATTCTCCTGCCTCAATGTCTCAAGTTTCAATAAGCTTTGAAAATTGTATGCACATGAAACCAGCACCGAGGCATCTAGGTTTCTGTTACGCCTCAGAATCCGCATGGCCCTTTCGAGTCTCCTCTGGGCTCCTGGCTACTGGAGGCCAACGCTGGTGTCTATCACTATCACTGTACAGTAACATGAATTATTTCCCTTTTGGCATGCAAATGGATTGTATCCTGCACTCGTTCCCAAGTTTCTTTCAGTCAGCTGAATGGTTTCAATACACACTGATGCTAAGAACACCTGATGTTTCTTTTTGCTGCTGCTGTTGGCAAATATTCCATTAAACGAATATGCTTCAATTTGTTCAGCCACTTAACTGGTGAAAAACATAGATAACTGACCTCGTATCAGGTTGGGGTGATACTAAAATATTATTAAACATCTGCCTGGACACACACTCACCCCACATTCCCAGGGTAATTGCCTAGGAAGACAAGAGCTGAGTGATATGGAAGGTGTATTTTATCAATCATACAATACTTTCCCAGATGGACTAAATCAACTCACTTTGCTAAAGCAGTGCGTGGCTGTTCTAATGGCTCTATGCCAGCACTAACCCATGGCAGTGCCATCCTCTGGATCTTGACTATCCTGGTGTGCACTGAGTATTGCATTGTGTTTTTTATTTGTGTTCCTGGTGGCTAATAACACTGAGTATCTTCACATGTGCTTGTATTGGCCATTTTTTATCTCCTTGCATGAATATATTTAATTCTTCTTGTTTTTAATCTTTGAGTCAGGAGAGCTAGTAGAATTATGATTAGGGTTGCAACAAAACTATCTATTAATTTAGAGAAAACAGCTAACAAATTGAGCTTTCTGGTTCATAAACAGGGTTTCCCTCTCCATGTTCCAAGGACTTCTTTAATTTCTCTTAATGTTATGATAATGATGTCTAGAGCAAAGGTGGTTTGTGCATCTTCTATGAAATTTATTCCTACACATTTTGTGGTTTCTGTAGCACTGTAAATAGATTTGAGCTCTTACACTTTATTTTCTAGATTTACTATATAATTGGGAATTATATAGTATTTCTGAGATTATGAATCAAAACCCAACAACAACCTGAACTAATTCATTAATTCTGGCGGCTTCTTTGTAAATTCTTTACTGTTTTTTCTGTGCACAGTCACACAGTCTGAAAACAATTCTTCCCCTTCCTTATGCCCCCTTTCTTCCCTCAGTGCACTGACTGACCATGAGTGGTGACGGGGATGTCCTGGACTCACCCCCCTATTCGGAAGTGTGCACTGCCCACCTCCAATGTGGGAGAGCTATGGATTTTTGTTTGTTTTGTTTTTTATATGAGCAGAAAATGACCACCCCCCAGTTAACTTAAGGCTCCAACAAGAAATTCAAAAGGAAGGAACTGAAAATTTCCTAAAGAGTGAAACTCTGGGTCATGGTGCCTCCCCAAGGCCTGTATCATGCCCAAGTATGCACTTCAGAACCCCAAGATCCACAATCAGATGGCACTAAAGAGAAGGCCATTGAATTCTTAGAAATGGGTGAGGATCCTATCAGAGTCACCCATGTGGAATAGCCAGGACAGCACAAAATAACACTGTAGGCACTTGGTGTCTTCCCAGCCTGCTGAGCAAGCTACTTCGTGTCTCTTTCTCTCAGAAACAAAGTCATTTTTCTTGGGAAAAAGAGCCGGTATACATAATATGTTTAGGATAGCCCCTGGCATATGATTTGATTTTTATGCTAGAAACTTGTGTTTTTTAATGCACACGATGACACCAAAACAATGATGAAAGAAACACATTGCCACATAGTTCAGTTGGCACCCAATATTAACACAAGTAAAATCCCATAAACACTGTTAATCGGTTCTCAAATAATGGCATCTCAGTTACAGGACAGAATGAAAATATTACCAGTCTTCCAAAACAAAACTGTTGGCGAGGGGATAGAATCCAAGAACGCAGAAAGAAGTAGTATTTCTACATGACTTATAATGCAAGGTGCAACAGATCCTGTCTTACATCAATGAGACCAAGAAAACAAACAAACAAACAAACAAACAAAAACATTTACAGTTGAGTGGGAGAGGTTCTCATCAGCAGAAACAAAACTACGGCGATTATGAAGGGGAGGGAGAGACGGGAGAGGAACATGAATATCTTACAGACACAGTGGTGCTCACAAAAGGTTCAACACCGTCAGTAGCTATGAGAAGACATGAGCAGAGCCTGCATCTCAGCAGAACTACAGCGCAGGAACCAGGCTGTTCCCTCCAACTTTCTAATACTCCAAATAACATCATATTGATTTCTCTAAAAATGAAATTGAAAAGTGTTCACAGAAATAGTAACAAAAACCCAGTCAGGTTCAGTTAAACAGAAATTGCTGGTAAATGGGCTGTGAGAACTGATAAAACGTCTAAAGATTTCAAATAGGAAAGGAGTCCAAAAGCGGGGGAAAAAAAAAAAAGTCAATCTTAAACTACAATCCTAGATTTTAACAAAAATGAGGAGTTAAGTGGAGGTGGCAAGATACAGTAGAGGGGATGAATACCAGGGTTCCTATCATCAAAGCACAATATCCTCAAAATTTCTTGACAATTCCCCCTCCGGACATCCCCCCTGTTGTGACGGTTAACCAGAGAAGATCTGAAATCACCCTGAGGTGAGCCTCTCCTTGATCAGACTGACACTGAAATGGGAATCCCCATCCTAAATGTGGGCAGCGCCATCCAGCAGCAGCAGAATCTACGGAAGCCCAAAGGGAAAGAAGGGCTTTCCGCTCTTGTGCCTGCTTGCTGCTGTGCCTTACCAGTTGCCGTTACCACTCTCACTGTCTCTCCCCTGTGGCCATCCCAGGAAGCGTTCAGGACTCCAGGTTCTTCAGCCTTCCCACATGAAATGAAAACCAGTGACTCTTGAGGAATCCCCCAGGCCTTCCGCACAAGATGGGGACTGCTAAGTCGTCCAGTCTGGAGTGTTAAGCCGTTCTGGCTCCCAGCTCCACCTTCGCCCCCACTCAGAGTACAGGCCATCACTGTTGGACCACCCAGGCTATATCACATAAGCCAATCTAATTACCGCTCTTTAAAAATACAGCAATTCTACTGGTTGTTCCTCCAGAGAACCCTGGCTAATACACACTTAGAACACCCAAACTGTCTCCACTTCCCTCTCTGTGCAATTTCATGGGAGTCCACCAAAGAGCAAATTGTCAGTTTTCTTGCACAGTTACCTCAACAATATTTGACGCCTTTTTCTTCTTCTCCCTACAATCCCTACGAGGCTTCCAGGGTCCCACAGTTCATGGACCTCCGACCTCCCTCTCTGGCACACTGTTGTCGATTCTGTTTGGTGATCTCTGTGATGACTAGTGTTAATCATCAACTTGACAGACTCTTGAATCATCTGGTGAAGGGCGCGCTCAGCCCCTGGGCATGCCTATGAGGGAGTGTCCCGCCTGATGTGGGAAGACCTGCCATTAACTGACAGCAGGACCCTTCCCTGGGCTGGGCGGAGGATCCAGTGTGGAGAAACTAAGCTAGCACTCACACGAATTCATCTCTCGTTGTTCCTAACCTAGGACGTGATGTGACCAGCTGCTTAAGCTTGAGGTCCCAGGCAGAATGAATTATACACTTGAATTGCAGTCCAGGATACACGCTTCCTCCCATTAGTTGCTTTTGACATAGTATTTTATCCCAGTGATAGGAAAAGAAATTAAGACAACCTCCTCTCCCTGAAAGCCCCCAAACTGTAGCGGGCCAGGCTGAGTTCTCACGTCTCACCTCATCTTGGTCTCCCTACACCACATTCAAGGGCTCATCTAAAGCCACAGCGGGAACACAAACTCAAGGTCACGCCACATACTCCTGTTTATTTGTGATCTAATCTTGACTTCTATCCCATACTCAGACTCACATACCCGGATGTAGACTCAAATGTGTGCCAGGCATCTCAAACTTGACATGTGCAGTAACGCCAGTGACATCCGTCACCACACTCATTAGGATATTCATCAAAATATTGAGGTAATTGTTTTCTTTCTCTTCCTTCGGTTTTGGCATTCAAATTCTCAGCTACAAACACCTTATAAAGATGAAGCAATAACTATAAACATAAAAGCATGCCTTAGTTAAAAAAATATAGCTCACACTTATTTTAAATGTCAGTTAAAGGACAAGTAATATTTCCATCTTCACAATGGGATTTTCCTAACTCACCAATAAAGATTAGATCAACACTGTGGACCACTGATTTTAAAACTCAGAAGCCCACAGCTATAGCCTTACAGTAACTACCAAAATACATGCTAAGTTTTATTTTAAAAACTGGCTTGGGGACTAGGGAGGTGGCCCTTGTTAAGTGCTTGCTTTGCAAGCCTGAGGATGAGAATTTGGATCCCCAGCACCCACAGTGGCAGTTCATACTTCCCAGCACTGAGTGAGGGAAGACCAGGGAGGTGGAGACAAGCACATCTCAGGATGTGTACTGACCAGCCGGGCCAGCCAATCAATAAGCTCCAGATTTGATGAGAGACCTGTAACAAAAAAGAAAACAAAAAAAAAGGGGGGGTGGTGTTAGGGGAAGACATCAAGCTACCACACACACAGATCCATCCGTCAGCCCTTAACCCTAACCATTCATTTCTCTTGATACTGACATCCAGAGGTAAGCACTAGCTTGGGGGAATTCTGACACCAAGAAGAGAGGAGCAGCATCTCTCCAGCTTTAGGGAAAGTTTCATGCATTGATAAAGCAGCATCCCCTGGGGGCGGGCGGGGTATCTTGCTCCTTGCAGGAAACTTAGTCACTGAGATAAGTGAGCTTGTGGCAGTTATCTTGTCACCCTATGGGCAGATGCTGCTGGTATCTCCAACCTTTATCCACAGCTAAGCGTCTGCACAATGTCTGACTTGCCAATGCAAGCAGTATCCTCCACCAAACCGCGTGGTCATCTTACCCCTCCTAAGGCTTTTCTGACTTCCCCAAATGTAGGCTTCTCAGAATCTACCATCCCCTAGCTCATTTTACTGCAACCGGCCATCCTATAACAGAAAGCCAGCCTGTTAAGCTGTAACTTCTACAAAGTTCTGCCAGTATCTACAGAGGCTCCTGCCATATAAAGCCGTAAGTTTACGTTACTCTCGTAAACCCACTATCTGACAAGCTTCGATGTCACAAATGTTGAGGTAAATTTAGCAACCTGCTGTTCTATCTACACAGGCTTATCAATGTGTATCTGTGTGTGAGTTTGGGAAGAGCAGCAGCATGCACAGGGAGACAAAGAACAAAGCACCATTAAACCCTAACAGGCATCACCACCACCTGAACTTCACAAGTGAGAGCCCCTGCAGTGAGCAGCAGAGGGCTTTGGTGGAGCAGGTGCCTCCTATCTGAGCTCTTCCACCAAGAACAACTCCTGTGTCAGCCTACTCCAGTGACTCGGTGCCCCAGATGCCTGAACCCAGCTACACCAGGGAAGAAAGGTAAGCCCTCCGAAACAAAACACACCTCACGCAAACTCGAGGAACTGGAGCTTGATAGGTACTTGGGGAGTCCTTTACCACAAAGACATAACCGAGCATTGAGAGTTGACGGTGGTCACAGACTCAGAACCAACTGGCGTTTCTCTCAACGATGGCTACAACTGGAGGCTTGTCAGCAAAGATGCCTTCTCAGCAGGGCAACATGCTTTTCACCATTGAAAGTCTTGCCGAGTCAGGCACACCTATGGCCCTCTCATTGGAGGGTTGTGGCGGTCAAGGCCAGCAAGAGAACCTGCCCAATAACAAAGTGTTTACTAAAATGAAGAAAGAATTCTTAAAAGAGCCATAAACTAGTTTGCTGTTTCTTCTAATTTAAAAAGACGACTCCTACACAGTGGAAAACTGTGTGTGCTGTGCCGAAAAGACACCTTGGGAAACTACGGTAAATAAACATCAGAGCCGTGGAAATGACACCTGGGCCAATACACAAGAACAGCTTTTCACTTCAAAAACCGGTGGTTAAACATAAAATATAGACTAATAAAATTACTGTCCTTACCAAAAACCACTACTCTGCAATTACAACCCAATAAATGTATTAAGATGCTAACACAGGTTTATAGCTAAGTATTTTATAATCAACTCTCTGAATTGACTGAGCTGGCTTCCAAAAGGTGCTGGCATCTCAGCAGAGGGAAGGGACTCTAGCACAGGAAGACACCAGCAAGCAGGGAAGCCGGCAGGTGTGTGGGTCTCCCTACTTCTTCTACTGGAGGCTGAAGAGTTCACCTCCTCAGACATGAGCACCTTCCTGCGGCATCTGGGAGACAGACAGTCAATTAAACAGATTAATGGAGAGCAGTGGGAGAGGGCAGAACCCTCGCTCTATTACTTCATCCACAGCCTAAGAAATGGCCCATTGCTAATGTCCAAGCTACAAAAGAACCACCACCAAAAAGCTCTGCTACAAAGAACTTTTGCGTGGAATTCAAGCTTTCGGAAGAATGAGAAAACAGAGAGAAACTATCCAACATCACTGACCCCACCTGAGAAATGGCCAAATGTTTTTTGTTTTGTTTTTTTAAGTAAAATAACTTTATCAGACAGTTTGGATAAGAATTGCCCCCTACCCCTATAGGCTCATAGATTTGAAAGCTTGGTCATTAGAGAGTGGTACCACTTGCGTGGTATTAGGAGGTATGGTCTTGTTGGAGGAGATATGTCACTGGGGATGGGATTTGGGGTTTCAAAAGCCCAAGCCAGTCCTGGGGTGCTCTCCACCTGCTGTCTGTGGATTCAGATGTAGAGCTCTCAACTACTTCTCCAGCACCAAGTCTGTCTATGCGCCGCCTGCCATGCTCTCTGCCTTGACAATGGACTGAACCTCTGAAACTGTAAGCCAGCCCCAATTAGATGCTTTCTTTTATAAGAGCTGCTGTGGTCATGGTGTCTCTTCACAGCCATAGAACACTGACGAAGACACGTAGAAACCCGGAATAATTATTACAAAAGCATTCTTTTAAACAAAGAATATCCTAGAGCTTTTAAGAAAATGAATTTCAACTGAATATAATTTGCACAGAGCTTCAGTGCATTAATGAAGTGTCCCAATGCTGAGAAGAGACTGCCAGCTTCAAGCAGTCCTCCGTGCCCTAACAGCATTCGGTTACTACTCAGAGCTTGTTCTTTGTCCCCAGGTTTGTCTTGGGGCAGGTTTTAATACCCTACAAATACAAACACATCCTAAACTCTGGGTAGAACTAAGAAAGGGCTGTCCCGAGGAGTGACATTGGAAAGGAGGTGTTAGGTATACAAGATGGGTAACATCTCCACAACCCAAATGATATTTGCTCACTCTAAGTCAATTACAGGTAAAATAAATAAATAAATAAATCACAAGATAGTTTCCTTTGTATCTCAAGAGGCAAATTAGAACAGTGAGTCAATTCCAACCACTCCGTAGACAATCACAACTCATGAAAGCAGAAACCCAAGATCTAAATGTTTCAACATAATATACAGCCAACAAGGACACGAAATACCCTCTCCTCCAAGCTGCTAAAAACTGCCAAGCTTCAAAGCCCACAGAACCAGAACTAGTCCATACTGGATCACTCCGCAGCTGTCAGTAGACAGCTCAGTAAGGAAACACAGCCAAGGTACACTGAAAACAGCTGTTCACCAGCAGGAGACTCACACGGGGTTGAAAAGAAAATCCAAGTGTCTGACGTACCTTTCTGAACTATCACAGGTACAACTGCAGCTAAAAGCACACCCACTGTCTTTAGATCCCTATCATGGATTACTTCTCTACAGAGCCAACTGTCTAAAGAAAGCAGAGCTTACAAGCTGCGAGTGGAGGGTAAAGGTATATTACACATGCTCCCCCAAAACTGGACGGAGTCCGGGAAGTAGAACTGAGAGGCCAGTTCCATCCCAGCACTAATAAGCAGAGAGGGAGTGGCCGGGCTGCTAAATCTGATGGCTCAGGGCAACCTCAGAAAGGATGCAGAGGAGGAGCCAGACAGAAAATTCGAAGTCCTTTTGATTTCTTCAAAAACCAGTTAACTGGCATGGAGCGCCGCAGAGCTCCGCCAAGGCTGAGAGCCCATGAGCACCAACCTGAAACGCTGCCACCGACTTTACATTAGCATCGGCTAGAGCTGCATTTCCAGTAGCAATCCCTGCCCTATGGCACGCCGCCAGCTCACCTGTGGCAGTGGCTGCTAGCTCGGCTCCTCGACTCTACCTAACGAGGCCACGTACGCAAGAATACAACCAGCCTCATTCTGGATGCCAGAGAACAGGACCTAACAATTTATGTCCTCACCACAGAAACACACTAGATCCTCACAGCAATCTATGATACAGACTATCATCATCACCATCACCACCACCACCACCACCACCACCACCACCACCATTTTTCAGAAACACAAGTAAGTTAAGAGCTAGCCCCAAAGCCTAAAAGATGATGACTTAGCCAGAACCTGATCTCTATATCTCCCCCGAGAGTTTACCGCTTCTCTGTCACCATACAGGGACCCCCCTTTCAGATCTGTTCATGCCATGCACTACTAAGCCAGAAGCTGGAGATCCAGGTGATGAGAAGTAGTCATTTATCTCGGTACTGAAATGTTTACTCTCTGCAAAGGGTCTGAGTTTAGCAGACAACAATCCAATTAGCCACACTTTGGGCATCAGTTGAGTCTCTCACACTTGGCATTGTTTTTCTAAAATCAAAAGAATCTCTTAAATCATCTGTCCCACGACCTAAAACAATCCCTTCCTTTTGCTGACTCTTCAAGAGATACGGGGTTCAGGGTTCAAGCAAGTGTCCCACTAACAGAAAGTTAGAAAACTAAATTGGGAAGTGACTTTGAAACCTCATCTGTGGACAGAGCAAGCCTCGCTGTGAAGAGTCCATGACATCGAGTCATTTCAATAAGTTTTGTAACCGTTATTGTGAGTCACCTCCACGGTACAGAGGTACAAAGGCACCAGACCTTGAGCTTCGTCTGAATGGTAAACAGTAGCCACGCCTCCTGGACCAGGGAGACGGTTCAGTGGGTTACAGGCACCCACTGCCAAGCCTAAGGGCCAGGGTTTGATGCCCCCACCCACATAATGGAGGGAGAGAACCTTATCTATTCCCACAGGTTGTCCTGAGATCTACACACACACACACACACACACACACACACACACCATGGTACTTGTATGCCCCCACATAAACAGAAAGAATAAATTAAAACAAAAAAGTAAAAAAAAATTACCACTTAAGAGATGGACATTTTACCACTTGTCAAGGGATTATCTAAGTGCACAGTTTTAATAATCCTCACAAAAACATAAAAAAAGGGGGGAACCCACAGGCTCTCAAAGGGTAAGAGAACATTGTCATTTTTAAAAGACTTTGTTATAACGCCGGGTGTTGGTGGTGCACGTGTTAGTTGGTGGTGGGTGTTAGTCCCAGCACTCGGGAGGCAGAGGCAGGAGGATCTCTGTGACTTCAAGACCCAGCCTGGTCTACAAGAGCGAGTTTCAGGACAGCTTCCAAAGCCACAGAGAAACCTTGTCTCCAAAAAAAAAACAAAAACAAAAAACAAAAACAAAAAACAAAAACAAACAAAACAAAGACTTTGTTAGAAATACTACATGTGTAAATTATCAAGCAAGTATTCCTGCTGTATGACCCACTACTCTACAGATCACACACATTCAACCACACACCCACTAGTCTTACCTCCAAATTCAATAAAAATGTTATCATAGCTAGCTGTATTATTTCTTACTTTTATCACTAACTTCAACAATGTAGCAAGAAATTTCCACCTTCTATTCTTTACAACATATAAAACTACCTGTGTAATGAAAATTAAATACTATGAGTATTTTGAAATAATTACAGCTCTCCAGCAGGGATTGGAAATGAAAAACAAACAAAAGAACCTGTTTCGGAGTAATGTATTGACAGCAGTAAGCGGATTTTGTAGTCCTCAAAAGAAAACAGGACAAAGTGTGTAGAACTATCTTACTTAATACAAAAGTAATGATGTCACTCTGTTTCTTTAATTTTGGGGGGTTTCATTTTTTAAGTTATTTTTAAAAGCAAAGTGTGGGTATTTTCATCTCAGATAAATCATCTTGCACACCACCTGAAAAGTCCTAATATGTGAGAGATACATGACTGATAGATAATCCCTAAACCTAAAGCAACAAAGTAACCACTTCCCTACTACAATTGTTTTAGAGGAACTGAACTTGTCATCTTTCTTGGGGCCCATGCAATGGTTGAGTGGGTAAAGGCACTTGCCACCAAGCTAGATGACCTGAGTATGAGTCTCAGAACCCGAGGGATGGAAGGAGAGACACACAACTACAAACTGCCCTCTGATAAATGAATAAATAAATAAATGTAAAGAAAACTTACAGGGAAAAAAAACTTCACTCTTTTGGCCAAAGGGAAGAAGCCAGCTCTCTGCCCCCTCATACACATTTCCATTTCTAAACTTTGCACTGAGTGAGTGACTGCTATGTGTATGTGCTCATTATTTCAAGCAAAAAAGCAATCACACGAGATCCATAAAATCAAGAGAGTGAGGCAGACACACACTGTCTTCCCACAGAGCTCTCCTTCTAGTCTTGACCCAGGAAAACCTGCTGACTCTGTCAGCTACCACCTCTCTGACCCTAGAAACTAGTTATGCAGGAAACCCTAAAAGCCCTGAGAGGAAATCCCCTTTGTGGCCTCATCAAAAACAAACTTTTACAAAGAATGACTGAAGCGTGTATTCCCCACTCAACATCAACACTAAAAACGAAACAATTAATTAAGGACATCAAGAGAAGGAAATGTTTCCTTCCAGTACTGTTGAATGCCTTACTTCTATCTGAAATTTCTCCGGCACAAATTGGTTCTCCCGCAGTGGGCCACGAGGCTGCTGTTTAAACACCACCTCGGTGTTATACTTGGCCACGTCCTAAGCGTGATCTCCCACGTCACCCACTGATTACCTGTATCAAAACACACACCCCGCAGCTGGCCCCCCCTCCGGCCTCCTGAAGCAACCCCTCATGAGTGCAGCTCAACCTTTTATAGTGGAGGCATGTGATGTGCGTATCTGCACCAGCTGTTCCTAATTACCTCTCAGACTGGGGTGAATGACTCAGCAACACAAACTCTTTTAAAGAGTCACCCTACCTTGTTATCCAACCAACGTAGCAAACAAAGGGAAGCCACTTGACAGATCCGTCGGTTAAACAACAATACAAGAGGCGATCACTCCTCCAAAGCCACCCAACTCCAGGATGAATCACCGGGAGCGCCCCCCCCCCCGCCCCCTTACACTACCTTATGATGTCCAAAGCCAGAAGTGGCAAGCGCCTTCAAGCCCAGCCCGGAGCTTGCACCACTACCGCAGCAGGAGCAGGAAGAATAGGCCAACCCATACCTCTTCCCATTTCTCTGAACGTGTGTAGCGCTCAAAAGCTCCGCCACTAACAAATCTAGGGTGTCCACCCTTCATTCTGTCTGAACTGCCTTCCACGCAAGGCTGAAAGGAGTGCTCAAATACCTAAACAAAGACCCAGCAGGGGCATCCTCCATAGCGAGCGGTCACAACTCCATACAGTTCTCCGAAAAGAGCAGCATCCTGCTAAAACAGCCTTTGTTCTTCCAAGCCTGTCTCTGGAGCTGGATTTTCCCACACACGTTCTTTCAGAATTACTACAACGCCTGCCTTGACTCAGCCCATGCTGAACGTAGAGAGCTCACTACATAAAAGCCATCGACGCAATCCCACACTAAATGACACCAAAGTGCCGGGGAACAACGAGAGCGCGTTGGCCCTGGCGCTACCAGACGCGAACACAAAGCTGGTGTCGTTGTCACCCAGTCCCACTCTGCCCGTGCAGTGCGGATCTAAAGGACAATCGTGCGTACAGCTGCAACAAAGGGAAGCCCGGGCCGCGGCCCGGGGTGGTCCTGGCGTCCGGGCCGGCTCGGCCTTGGCCCCCGCACGCAGGCAGAGCGGGACGCGGCCCGCGGAGCTCGGTGCAGGGCGGCGCCGGCTCGGCCGACCCGGAGAGTCCGCGCGGCGCGTAAACGGCGCGCGGCCCGCCGCCCCCTCCAGGCCCGCGCGGCCGCCCGCCTGGAGCCCGGCTGACCCCCGGGAAGGACGGAAGGACGACAGCCCCCGCCGCCCGAGCCACTCACCGGAGCCGAGGCGCGGCGCGGCCCGACTGCAGGCGGCAAGCGGCGGTCAGGTGACTCACTCCCTCCGCGCGGCCAGCCGCCCGTCCCCTCCCCTGCGCTCCGCTCCACTCCGCCACCGCCGCCAGCGCCTCCCGGCGCTAAGGCCCGCCCCGCCCCGGCCCCGCCCCCGGGCCCGCCCCGTGGCCGAAGCCCTGCCAAGCGCCGGGCCACGCCCCGTTCCAGGCCACGCCCTCCCTCCCCTGGTGAGCTCCTCCCCGTGTGGCCTCGGGCCCCTACTGTGCTGCGTTCTGGAGCTTGAAGCCCACAGCCTGACCTCCAACCCCGTCTTCCTACCTGTGCCTTAAGTGACACGGTGATAAGCTACCGGGGACCACCTCATCCTCACCTACTGAGGGAAGAAAAGAAAGGCTGACGGCTCCACACCCACAAGGGTTGTTGCATTGCTCAGGGTAAACCGCCCCCCCAAACAGGTCAGATAAGGATCTTATACCCACCCACCCACCCCAGAAACCTTGGAGGCTCGTCTTAGCCAAGCTCCTGGGCTGCTTTCCAGTGGGGGCGCGAGAGCCTGGTGTTTGAACTTGCCGAAAGGGGTGTGTCAAGAAAGTCTGCCTGGCTCTGGGCAGGTCTTTCAGGAGCAGGTTTGAGAGGAGGAGGCTGTGGCCCCTCTCAGTGATCACTAACTTCCCTCCAAGTTGTTTGTGTCAGACGAGGCCCTTCCTTGAAAACCACAAGGCATGTGACCTGGAGTGTAGTCTGCTCATTATAAGCCACTAATATGCAAGAGTCCCCAGATCAAATCCCTTTGCTGCTTGCACTCCGCACACACTGCTTTGAGAGTTACCCCTGTACCCTTAATGCTTGCCTGAGTAATCTGCACTCTTTTGTTTTGTTTTGTTTTTGTTTTTCAAGACAGTTTCTCTGTGTGGCCCTGGCTGTCTTAGAACTCACTCTATAGACCAGGTTGGCCTGGAACTGGGATATCCCCCTGCCTCTGCCTCCCACGTGCTAGGATTAAAGACCTGTGCTTCTTGTCCTCTGGCTGTGATCGGCTGCATTCACCAAGGAGCAAACACATTGTGCTGGGCTTCACATCCGAAATATTGTACAGTGTCCGGCAGCCTATGTCTGTCCATCTATGCTGTAGCTGCCGGGAAACATGGACCCAGTTTCAACGGCTGGTGGTGTCAGCCGCTCCCTCCGCTCAAACCCTGGCCATGCTCTCACACTCCGCTGCTTATTCCAGTATTTATCCAGTTGTTCACTTTCATTTTTTATTGTATTCACGGTTGTTCAGAGCCGTGCCTTTCTGCACGACTGCGTGCACACTTGGTAAAACTTACCAGTCTGTAGAAAGAGCGGGCTGCACTGGCCAACCTGATCAGACAGAAGCAAGGAATCACCACCCCTAAGGCCTAGAGCCCCTGAGCCCTGTAATTTGTGGAAAGGAATAATACTGCTGACTTTTGAGTTCAAGTGGAAAGATGGAGAAAAATGGGTGGCAAAACACCAGCAAACCCAAAATGTATGTACTCCTTAAACACAAGCAGACAGCTCAGGGGCTCAGAGAGAGGGGTGGCTACCAAATAGTAATATCATTCTCATTATTGCATCTGTTCATTGTGTAAACTCTTGTGGGTTGAGGACATTCAGTTACCTCCAAAATATGTGAGAAGATGGCCTGTGTGAGGTGGCAATGTCAGCGTTGAAGTGATAGCTTCAAGAGGAAGAGACGGCAGAGCAAAAACCAGGGCTCAGCTGAGATAAATGTGGTCCAGCAGGCTACAGGGGGGCAGGGCAGGGGGGGATCAAGAGATGGATGTCGTCGGTGGCATTTTCCGATGCCTGAGTTCATGGTGCAGGTATTGAGGGTGCAGAGAAAGGAGGGAAGACACTTAGGGAGAGACCCTGCAAGAAGGATGAGGGATGAGGGCTCTGGGAGACACCCGAGTTCCAATGCTTCAATCACTCTCCTTCCATTCTGAGGCAAGGGAACTGTAGTCTGCCTTCTTTTCACACCTCTAATGTGCATTGCTTTGATAAACTGCCTTGTGCTGTGTGGTATTAGCTCACCCAGAAGCCCCCTCCAAACATGCTTACCCTCACTTGTCCTACAAGAACATCTCTCTTAGCATGGCTGCCCCCCAACTCTACGACAAGGAGGAAAGAAAAACAACAAAGAAAACCAAAAGTGAAAGCCTTGTGCCATGCCATGACAACAGCTAAGAAGGAGAGCCATTTCCAAACAGAGGCTACTATTGCTTTTCCCGTGTTATGAAAAGGTCTACTGCTGTGAAACAATCCTTCTGTACGCTGTGAATATGTGTTGCTCCCGTTGATTAGTCAATGGCTAGGCAGGATTTTCAAGGCAGAGAAAATGTTGGATGGAAAAAGGGTGTGACATCATCGAGCAGGGTGGGAAGTACATAAATGAGGTATATGAGCTTCAGGGCAGCACACAGATTAATAGAAGTGGGCTACTTTAAGTTATAAGACCCAGCTAAAAGCAAGCCTAAGTTATCGACCGAGCATTTGTAATTAATACTAAAGTTTCTGTGTGGTTATTTGGGGAGCAGCTGGCGGGACAGAGGTGATCAGCAGTCTGGACAGAAAACTCCAACTACAGTCTACAGTGGGAAAAAGAAATCAAAAGTTCAACCGTGAGAGTCTCAGTCATGGGGAGAAGGCTCAGCTGGGAACTCGAGCTGTCTGCTTCAAACTCCATCGTCAGGTACCGCTTGATGTTGTAGGAGCCTTATGTGATGGAGTTGTCTCTAAATGCTGTTTGCTTTACACTTAGAAGCCTCACTTGAAGGGACACTGTGCCTGGGACTCTCGATAGGGAACTGCAGATATCCACCTTACAGGTATTTCCCTGGTCTATTTCCGCTGGACGTTTTGAGTACCCAATTTTGTGATTTATTAATCTGTCCATCTACAGATTATTCATTCTTCTTATTCATTCTGTAACTTTGGCTTCTGTATACTGAATAAATCAACTCACTCAAGACTAGAAAATATGGCTATTGTAGATAATTCTCAGAATGACACCTATGAAGTCTTTCTCTGGTGGGTATGAACATTCTTCTCTTCTCTAGACCATGACTTTGACATTTTTCTCACCGGATCATGATGGCCTGTATTCTAATCAGTCATATTGAACTCCCCTACAAAGGCATATGGAGATGTTGAGACTGTCCGGACAGCCAGTAATCTACTGGTCCTGCTTCCCTGACATTCTAATTCCATAGGATGCAGCTTTTGTCATACATCATCTTCTCACACATATGTATTACAACGTTTATTCCAAAAATCATACTCTCTTTTCAAACATTTCTCATCTCTAGTCTCTTTTGAGACACAATACTGGCTTTGTCTTAAAAGCAAAATTGTATCATTAACACTGAGAAGCATTTAAATAATTCCAAGTCACAAGCCAAGAAGAGATTTTTTTTCCAAAGAAATCTAAATATATCCACCATCATTTTCTGTTCCAGGGACAGAATGCCTTGCATGGCTCTCAAAATGAAAAATGTAAATCCTACCATGAAGCAGCAGCACATGGTGACTATAAAGGAAAACATGGCACAATATTTGGACAAGACATAACATATATGCCATAGCAAGTGATGATTGGGCCCTTTCTTTTCCCCTTTCCTAAACAGGGACAATCTGCATGTTCACATATACTACTCAGGCACACTCAGCTCTGTGTCTACTCTCCTCGGTCACCCCTACACATCCTCGAACCCTGGCCCAGGACATCCTTCATAGTGCCGCCACTCTCTTGACTTTCTGAAAGTAACCATTCACTAATTCCATCAGCAAAAATTCTGGATGGGGGCAAAATCTAGGCTTTGAAGTGGGAGTAAGGGATGCTGAGATAAAACAAATTGTTTACCTGCAGAAACCCTGCTATTCAACACTCCCTCAGGGGTGATGAAGAACCGAAGTCATGGCCCCTTCATTTGAAACTGCAACTCTCTCTCTCTCTCTCTCTCTCTCTCTCTCTCTCTCTCTCTCTCTCTCTCTCCCTTTCTCTCTCCCTCTCTCTCTTCCCCCTCTCTCTCTCTCTCTCTCTCTCTCCTCTCTCTCTCTCTCTCTCTCTCTCTCTCTGTGTGTGTGTGTATGTGTGTGTGTAAAATTCATACTTTATTTGAAGATAATGAAAGACTCCCTTTCTCAAAATAAGTTTTCAGAACACCTAGATAGCAGACAAAGGGAAAAGGGAGAATTGCAGTAGAAAAACTCCACTCGACAAGGACAAAATCCATGAACAGGGCAATACTGAGAGAGCAGATTTATTGGTCACTAAAGTGGATCAAGTACAGGAAGCATCTGCACTTCTTTTTTTTTTTTTCTTTTAGAAACAATCTTATTTTACATATCAATCCCCCATTCCCTCGAACTCCCATCCTCCTATGCCCCCCACCAATCCCCAACACACCCCCCAACCGACTCCCCAAGGATAGTGAGGCCCTCCATGAGGGACCATCAAAGCCCATCACATCATTTGGGGGAGGGCCTAGGACCTCCCCTATGTATCTGGGCTGCAATAGTATTCCTCCATAGGGAATGGGCTCTCAAAGTCCATTTGTGCTCTAGAGATAAATATTGGCTCCACTGTTAGAGATAACATAGACGGCCCAGGCCTCCTCTATGGCACCCACATTCAGAGGGCTTGGTTCGGTCCAATGCTGGTTCCCCAGCTTTAGGACTCGGGTCTCCGTGCTCTCACTAGGTCAGGTCAGCTGTTTCTGTGGGTTTCTCCAGCACGGTCTTGGCTCCTTTGCTCATGCATCTGCACTCTAAACTCCAGTAGAAGGCTGCCGTGGGCTAAAGATGGATACAGAGTTTGTCATCCTCCCTGTCGTCTCAAATTTGGTCCTGTCCTGAGGAAAACAAGGCTGGATCCAAACTTTCAAAGGAGTGGCAGCTATTTTCTCTTCTGAAATGACCTCCCTTAGAATGTCACACTGAAAACCAAACCACTTTGCTGTTAGAAGGTCATCATGGACACATACCGCCTCTCTAGCCCCAGAAGTCACCAGCATCAAATTGTAGTCATGGGAGTGAGCCCCTGCTATGGAATGTTGTCCTCTGGGTGTAACAAACCATTGCCAACTTCATTGGAGCAGCTGAGATTACCCCCAAGAGACCTCCAAGATGGAGCCCACTGCTGTTCCCTCATAGAAGGGGAAAGGGTCCATTAGTCCCGCCTCTGAGATGTCAAGGGCTCCCTCTTGCAACTCTCTGCCAGCTGTTTGTAATGCTACTCTAGTTACACATTGTCTTGGGAGATGCTAAAGTAAGACATAGAAAGTTCACTGAAGGCTAGGACTCCATCTGTGCCGCTATGGAGAGGTAACCATGCATACCATGTTGATATCTGTCGGTTGTACAGCTGTGCCGGGGTTCCCACCCTCTAGTAACTAACTCCTCACTCATGATTCTCTAAGTTATCCCCAAACTTGTTGATTCACCAAGATAGGTAGATAGAATGATTCCTCTGGCCTGTCATTCGTACTCTATCTGGAATGAAACTGAAAATATATATCCTTGACAAACTTGGGTTCAGGAAATACAGTACTTGAGCTTTGGAATGGGATGACCACAAGGAGACTGAGAAGTACTGAAATTCTAGAGAAGAAAAAGAGTCATAATGGTAGACCCCTGTCGCAACAGCCTGTTTCCTGGGCAGGGATGCCGTGGGTAAGAAATTCTTTGAGTAAAGCAAAGATTACCCTCTGAGACTTAAAATCTGTAAATACGATCTGTGATGGAAGAGGAGAGGTGTCTCTACTACAGAGAGCCAGAGCATTTAATTCATTAGGATGCTTAGTTTGCACCACTAACTACTCCAGATGCTCCTTCAACTTCTCTACCCTGCTCTGTGGTCTCAGAGACAGGCCCCTGAGGATGCGGGGTCTCCCTGGTCAGTTGTCTCTGTATAACAGCAGGTGAAATTAGCAGCTTAATGGCTTCCCCACACACACTACTCCATAAGTTGGCTGTGTCAGTGTCCATCTCTTAAAAGCCTCGGTTCCTTCCAGGTCACCCTCACCTATAGTTACAGCCAAAACAACATCACTCTAGGGATAGTGACACCACTGACTCATTTTGGGTATCTCCTACCTAGGCTGCTCCAGCCCTCCTCAGTATGTTCTGTCCTCATCCCTGAAAGTGGTCTCATCTAGTTCTTACCGGTTTCCTTACTGATCATCAGGTCAGGAGTTGGATGAAATCACAGTGAATATATTAATGCATCTAAACAAGAGACAAGGCTATGGGGGAAAGAAGTTAACTCCTGAAGCCAAGAAAAGAAAGTCTAAGGTACAGCAGCAATCCTGTGCAATGCCTAGGGGTGAAGATGCCGGGCCATAGACACAGTATTTGATCCCAGGCACTCGTACCTGGCATGGCAGGCATGCAGACTGGCATGGTTTGCAACATAACATCTAGACCCTAGCCATCAAAATCATCCCACCCCCATTCCTCTTTGATTCTTTCTAATGACACCTGGCTTTGCCTGTAGCATACATTTACCTACAGAAAGAGATAGAATCGTGGATAAACAGCACTACTTGATGGGCATATTGGTAATCGAGTTTCATTGTAAATTGCCCACCTTTCTCGCTGCTTCTGCAGCCTTGTGAGTGTGCCTTTGAAAGCTGAATATGGATATGTTTGTGGGTCAAAGTTCAGGATCAGCAAATTCAGAGTCACGGTGAGTTTGATGATGAGGCAAACTCTGGTATGGCCTGGTCAAGGTAGTCCCTACGTCACAGAAACATCTTTTGTATTCATCACGGATAGTGTCATGACTCACTTTCTTCTCCATTCTCTGACTTCCTGTGTGTTAGATGCTACTAGGTACCTGCTCGATATCAGTTTCTCCTTCATGTTTTCTAACATAATTCTGATTACGTGTGCCCTATCCCCACCGAACAACTTTCATCACACACCTAGTTCTGTTCAACAGGGACATTGTGGGACTTTCAGGAAACTTCTTCCTTTCCTGAAACCAAAAGGCCAAATCAGCTGGTGTGCAATTTTGACTATGGCCTTCCATCCACAGGATGAACGCAGGAGTCTTTTCAATCACTCAAAAGTACAGAAATCACAGTCTTGGGCCAGCAGAGCAGGACACGTAGCTGCAGCTCAGGTCCTCAGCGGCTCCCTTGAGTAGATGACACACATGGTTTCTGGGTTTACTCTTCTTATTCAAGGAAAGAATTCCTCATTCTCTTAAGCTTCTAAAAACGAGTTTCCCTTGCAACAGTGGTCCTGAAATCTTGGGGCTTAATCTCAAGTCCCCCATATCTCTCTGATACGTTCCAGGATACACAGGGGTAAGTAGACTACTGAGAAAACAATTCATCAGCCTGAATTTTTAGCACAGCAAAATTAATTTGTTGAATTTTACCCCCGACCTGCTGATGAGAGGAGGATGTGGGATCTTCAGAAGGCTGATAGGATAAGGATGCAGCCCTTGTGACCAGGGTTAGTGCCCTTGTAAAGGATTCCATGGGACTCCTTCACTCTTTCTACCACATGAGAGAAGAGAAGGAAGACAGCCACCTGGAAGGCAGAAGAGAGCTCTCCTTAGAATACTGACCTTAGAACTGCACCCTCTGTGATTGTAGGAAATACATGTCTAGTCACTGCAGAGTGTGGCACTGTGCGTTACAGTGCAAACGCTGGAGACACTCAGCCTGTGTGTGTGATCTGGAAGCTGGCAAGTGAACAGAATGACAGTGGCGACACTCCGTGAGGAGCAGATAAATAGATCTGACTAGGAAGTTATGGAGACTGTTATTACCGACTTCTAGATTGCTACTTCCTCTTGGGGATAAGTAGATCACCAAGAAGAACGCAGAGATGTCAGTAAAAATACTCTAAGTTTCAGGAAATGACTCTTTTGAGATGTGGGACAGCTGCCAGGGAGAGTAAAGGGGAAGTTACAATCCTGCAAAACAAATTCATGAATTTAAGCTCTGTGTAAGCACCGGGAGATCGTGAGAAATTGTATGCAATTATCCTGACCCGTCAAACTCTCACCCCGTTTTGATGTATTACAGAACAAAATGACTAACGAGCAGCATCACCATCAACTCCTAAATTGGGTAAAACTTTCGAAACGGGATGTATGTTAGTTACATCCATGTGGTTGAAGTGAGCCCACAGGAAAATGAGATGCTCAAGCCCATTTAGTTAAAGGAAATATCTTCACATACTAAAAATATGAAATTTTTACGTAAGTCAAGGGGACATCCTAAAATTTGCAATAATCTTAATAATTCTGAAAGCATCGAGTTAAAATTAATTAGAACACTGGAAAATGGTCTATTGGCTGACCATTTTATGACCATTATATGACCTTATAGAAGTATCATGGGGCAGGGTTGAGCAGTTGAAGGGCATTGGATGCTAAATAGAAGAAAGATGACAGAAAAAAAATCATACTTGTTAACTATTGGGTCCTAGCCTCCATGGGGTCTCTGTGTATTTTCCTTTGAGACAGCGCTTCTCTATTCCAATCCAACTCTCTTAGGAGTGGAGGTACCCACTTTCCAGTACTTTTACCAATTCACCCTCATAAATCCTTACTTGCTGGCCAGCCTTCCCAGGGTGATCTCTCAGGGTCCCCTTCCTTTCCCGATCTTGGTGGGACCTCCACTTGTGGCATTTGTGCCAAGACTAAGTCTGAGTATGGGGCAAAAGCCTAGAGATTTAGTTAAAAGCAGAGACATCGGCTGCTTGTGCTATGTGCATCTGTTCAGCTTTACTACTTCCTTCCTAAGGGGGAGAGCAGCCTTATATACACTTACAGCATAGTAGAGAAACCCTAGGTGTAAGAGCTCAGGGAAGAAGAGCTTGTGTTTTCCCAGGTGTAGTGGGGAGAGGCCGGGGCTGTAAGCCAGGACTAGAAAACATGATGCACCTGTGGTTATTGACTGACAAGAGACCCGTGGTAGCTGGGAGCCAACAGTTAACATAGACCCTTTAGAAGAAATGTCACCCACTCAGTAAAATGCTTATTAAATGTCTATTATTCAGTGTGATGCTGAGAATAGGAACATATAAATACATTGTGATTAGTAAGGACATGGAGGGGTGTTCTTAGGAAAGTGCAAAGAGCAGGAAGGAAGCAGGTAGAGCTGTACCCCATTCCACATCCTGAGTGTGTCTCTTTCATGCCTACTCGTTTACAACCCATCTTGACAGCACTGTTTCATGATGAGAAATCTGAGGAGCAGAGACACGAAATAACTTGTGGTCCAAGACCCCTCAGAATCTGTATCCACATGTGGGAAAGGATGTATTGAATGTAAAATGACAAGAAAAAAACACAAAAGGTAAAATCTCCTTCAGATATAACAGCAGCATGAAGAGTATTCTGCATGATCATCAACAATTTAAATAGTGCAAAGATACATGAGCCTGACTTCACTGAACTTCCTCCCAATTGGTGTCCATTCACAATTCCAAAGACAGGAAAGGGAAAGGGGACATTGAACGAAGCCAAAGGGAACTTCCGGAGTTCAGAGCAACTTCTAAGGAGAACAGAGGTGATCATCATTTCTAGAAAATTAGGACCAGGAAAACTTTTTGCACTTGTGATCAGCAGTCACCAGGGTAAACTGAATTAGAACACAGGGTAGTTTTAGCCCAGGTTTTTCAAAAAGGCAAATACCAAGATTAGACTAAACGTTCAAGGATCTGGCCAGAGGGAATGTTCATCTAAAATGCAGTGGAGAGAAAGCTGGAAATGGCTGGCAAAGCCTTAAGACTTTGTCTAATCCAGAAGATAAAGACTGTGCTGCCCAACAAAGGTTCAGCAACACCGTCAGAAAAAAAACCATGAGCCTAAGTCAGCACACAATAGAATGTCCTCGGCTCCATGAATGGGGGAACATTGCCTGAGAGCCCCTGCTATCCACCACTGGTCAAGAGCAACCCCTGGGGTCGGTGGCCTCAAGCAAAGTTACTCACGCATTTCCAAGATTAGTAATTGGTAGTGCAGGTCTACATCTATGCCCTTCCATTTAGTGGGGGTTGGGGCAGGGTGCATTCTCATGGCCCCTATCAGAGTCCCCAAATGGCTCTGTTGGAACATCCCTTTCTTCTCACTGTTTGGCAGAAAAAAAAATAATTCAACTAGTGATCTTTTTTTCTTTCCAGACAGGGTCTCATACATCTCAGGTCAACCACAAATCCAGTATTTAGCAAGTTTGACCTTGAACACCAGATCCTCCCGTTGACTGCTGGGAAAACAGTTGCATACACCAGGACTGATCTCTGCAGGACTAAGAATCAAACCCATAGCTTCATACACACAGTGGAAACATTCCAAAGCCTGAGCTACCACAGCAATCCATTGGTTGGCTTTTATTGAGGACTTATCTCTCTCAATAGTAATGCTGAACACTTGATATATTTTTTCTCTTACAATCCTCACACCCCAGAGAGGAAGATATTATCATTACCAGCCTACAGGGGGGAGAAAAGTCAAGGTTTAGAGAAGTTGAAGGATGCCCCTAGAATTACCAACCTAGAAAGGAGCAATGTCAGGTTCAACTTAGGTACCTGACTCCTGAAGCAGAATTTCTAGAGTGAACCCCTGGTAATACCAATTTCACATTAAATAATGTCATTAAGAGAAGCAAACGAAACCACCCAAGTAAAAGCTCATAATGAATTGCTCAGGTAGTAAGAGTTCAAGAAATACTATGTCAAGATTCGGTCCCAGCTCTAACTAATTCCAACATCTGTGTCTTGGCCACTGGTCTTGAATATCCATCCATGCAAAATCACCATTTCTATCAGATGGTATTGGGCGTAGCTGGAAAGAGTATTTACAAAGCAAGTGGAGCTGTGATTATGTATCTTTTTTAAAGAAGTAGTATCAGTCACACAGATAGAATTCAATGATAGGGGTGTCTAGAAATGCCAGGTATGTTTCCTTTCATTCCCTGGGGAAGAAAGTCACACAGGTGTGGCCTGTTTCCTGCCTATTCATAACTAGAATTGTGTAAGATTTATGAGACAAAAGTGCTGATGAGAAAAATCACACTCTATGCAATTGTAAAAGAAAGGGGGATGCTGTAGACGCTTCTAGATATTTACTTCTGGTCAAAATAGCACAACAGGAAAGAAAAAAAACTTCCTGTTCTACCAGAAACAAACAAACAGGCAAACATTTAAAAAGGAATACAAAGTACCAATGTCTTTACATGCTGGAGTCTAGGGACATGCGGCAGCCCTCCCTGAAAGAATGGACCCACTAGCGATAAGTATTGTGAGCATCCTCTGGCTATTATACAGAGAATTCCCAGCAGAGCCAGGTGATTGAGCTGAAGGCTAATGGTCAGGGGAAGAACAAGATAGCTAGAATTCACAAAGCATACAATAAATGAGGGGGGGATTGGAAGGGAGGGGAAGGAAAGATGGAGATAGGAAAGAGAGGAAGAGGGCAAAGAATCTACTTATTCCAGGAATCTGCAGAGCTCCCCGGCCCAGCTCTTTAGTGTTGGTTGGTCTATGCCTTTGGAGAAAATGCTGGCAGATGGGAAAATACTTGCACAAGTTTTACAAAAAGACAGAGGGAACAAATCCTACAAGACACACGAAGCCTAAAATAGCGGCAGCATCTCCGTGCCACAGTGGAAACCCTACTTGTAGACAGAGCATACTGTAGAGCAGCCAGTAACAGCTAAAACCTGACCCCTAAAATAAATAAATCCAGAATTTTTTGAGAAGAGGGATTCTCAACTGAGACAATACCTCCATAAGACGTGTATGTAGGCAAGTCTACAGGTACATGCTCCTGAAGGACTAATGCGGGTGCACCCAGCTCACCCGGTGGTATGATCCCTCGGCAGATGGTCCCGGATGGTATAAGAAAGCAAGTCAGTAAGCAGCACTCTCCCAGTGCCTCTGCTTCAGTTCCTGCCATGATTTCCCCGGATAGTAGACTGTAATCTGTGAGTCGAATACATGCTTTCCTCCTCGAGTTGCTTTTGGTCATGTATTTCATCACAGCAACAGAAACCCTAGGGAAGACCTGGTGGTTGTTCAGCCATTTGTCAGCCAGCTTGCATTAATCAGCTGTCATTGCAGCTCTGTGACCATCTGTGAGTTGGTCAACTTGTTGTGACAAAGATTTATTTAGCCTCACAGCATTAGATGCCCTGGTGCTCAGTTAGTGATGCAGGCAAACAGGAGCACAACAGCTCTCCTCAGGGCTGAGAATCAAAGACAAAGAGAGGGAAAAAGCAGAATCCCATCATCCCCTGCAGGGCCATAGCCCTCCTTCCAGAAACATCTACAGTCTCCTACCATTGTCTCCCTGGGAGCTAAACTCTTGAGGAACACACCAAGATCACAACATAGCAGTGCCTGGGAGCTTTGCTTTGTAGTCCGAGCTCGCTACAGAAGACCTCTGAGGAAAATGAGAAGGCTGGGGAGTACAAAGCAAGCAGAGGAATGCTGGTAGTTTCCAATTTTCTGAATGTTTTCAGTAAGAGAAATGCCACAAATCTCCACTGAAGTCATACCTCAGTACTGTTAAGTAGTAGGTTCTTAAAACTCCAAAGTAAGCAAGATGAATTTGAATGCTAATTGTAGAGGAAACTCTCCTCGGAGGGAGGGGAAGTGGAAAAAACTGTTACATGCACTTAAGTAAAATTAGGTGGCTTTTTTGAAGTGATGTGGACAATTGTGGATCTGCTCTTCAGAATGCAAGCACGGTCATTTGACGTTTACATGGTGCTCATAATAGGCATAGTACCGTAGAGAAAGTTTACATCCCGGTCATACTTTTATTCACTTTATTTTTGTAGTAACTGGAAGTTCTTTCTATACAGTGTCTTTATTCCCTTTGTTGGAGTCAGAACATTAATGTCCATATTTTGAAAGCGTTAGATTGTATTAACAGTGCCTATACATATTTTCGGGCAGAACTATGAATCACTTCATGAATCAGCAGCCTAATGCATGATTATGTCATTAGCACTATGGCAAAACACTGTTTTTATGTGATGAAGTTTCTGCGAACACGCCATTAATTAGTCCATCTTCTGTTACTAATGACACAACACCGCAGATTATGTAAGCTCTACAGAAAAGAAGTTTATCTGGAGTTAGGGTTCTGGCCAAAGGTCAAGGGCCCACATGTACAGACGGCCTTCTTGCTGGCAGAGTTCAGAGGTGACTTTGGGGCATCACACAGTGAGAGACGGGGAACTCAACAGACACAGCCCACACTGGCTTTCAGAGCAGACCCGCTCGCCCCCTAACCTATCAGTTACAGGCGTGGAGCACTAAGCACATGATAAGGTCTCCCTTGGCCCCACTGTTGACTCTCATAATGGGAATTAGGTTTCAACGTGAGTTTCAAAGGCAGCCACCTTTATTTAGGTCACAGCACACTGAAGATAAAGGAAGCTTATACTTACATTGCAATAGCATGTAAATAAGATGTAAAGCCCATAGTTTCCATCCTTGCACATATATTTAATGTGCATAAATGTAAGCGCTTAAGGACGAGGAGGAGTGAACCTTGGCTGCTAGCAATAGGAAGTTGCTCTCTGTCTCTCTATTTTTAATGTGTGCACAAATCTTCCAGGGAGTTTGTTAAAATGCACAGTCTGACAGTGGAGTCTGTCTAGAGTGGTTCCTGAGATTTCCTGTGTTTCCAGCCAGTAATGTATATATGTAGGGCTTCAGGGGCTTGTGAACAATGAGTCTCACCTTTATGAAGTAGGGAGCGCCTCCCCCCCACTCCTGTGCCTTTACCCTGCCGTATAGTCCTATAGCAAATGCTGTCTGCTTACCTGAGTTGTCCTGTCTCTTTACTTTGTGGTGGTGTGTTGTGTGTCTCCTTACTGCACCTGGGAGGCCATAGAGCTTGTCTGTCTTCTTCACCTCTGTATTTGTAACTTGATGAGCCATTGCTAGCAGAGACTTATTGGTTAAACAATATATATGCTTAAAGCTGTAGTGTGTGTGCTTTGGAGGTTACCAGATATATTCCACAGTAATTGTTGGTAACACAGACTACCAGATGCATCCCATTGAACAACAGACAGGGTATCATCGGCTAAGAGTATGGTGTCATCCATGCACTCACTGGCTGGGTTACACTTGGGATGACTATGAAGTCCCCTGTCCCCGTGTCTCAATGCATCATCATATGTGGGTAATAAAGACTGCACTCATAGTACTGGGTGAGGACTGAATTACTGCCTTTGACCAAGAATCCTGTGCATAAATGTACACAGTAAACACTGTATGACCGGGAACCCAAAAGTTAAGATGTTTTCAGCATGGATAGATGTATTGTTTATAAAGTCTAGAAGCTTCCCCAGGTATGAGGCATATCCGGTGCTGTGTGTGGAACGGATCAAGCCTGCGGGCAGATGGATGCTTTCCAAGCTTCTCAGAGACACTGAGGATCTGCGTAAACCTACCCAGACTCTGGGAGAGGAAGCTGAGCAGAACTAACCGTCAGGGCTAGCTTCACCACTGTGCCAAGTAGCTCTGCCTTTGATCTCCTATTAACAGTCCCAATAAGTTTCAATTAATTTAAGGGCCATGGGACATGCTCATCTCCGAAACCCGTTCAACAATATCATCCTATCAATTTCTCAGAGGTGAGCAGCAAATATACCAGATTGTTTATGGTCCCCAGAAGCCATTGGGCAGATCCCAACATACATTCCTGCCATCTATTATTCATACCTCATAGAGTTGTGTATATTATCAGCTCTGTTTCTGGAGGACAGAGACTATGGCTGGTCTGAGATGGGTTAAGGAGTGACAACACAGAAGCCTGCAGCATTTTATATCTTCAGAAATAGTAGCACTAAAGCAAGGAGACAGTGTGTGAGGAAAAGGAAGTACTGTATAGGGGATCCGGCGGGTGAGGGGACCAATTTCAGACCTGTGTGACAGTCAGTTCAGCAACGACTCATCATCCTGCAGGTGCTGCTTCTCCTTTAGGTCAGAGATGCTCTATCTTGATTCCCATTAGAATCACCAGAGAGCTGGTAGACAACAGCAAGGCCTGAACAGTCACCACACAACCTTTGAAAGCAGCCATCCTGTGCCATTGCCTGGGCTCCTTTGGGCAGTCCCAACAGCCACTGGGTCTTGAATCCCTCTTGAGAATTTTAAATTGTCTCAAACTGGTATCTAAAACCTATATTCACAAGCTTTGAATATATTTTGCACAAAATTTTTAGTTAACTCTTAAAAAGAGTTGAGTATGGGTTTGTTTCTAATTTCATGTAACACATTAAATGTCATTGTCAAAGAATATTTAGTGAACAAAACTTAGGGAAATTTTTGATAAATAATAATGTTTTATTTTTATAATGCATGGTTGTCTTTCACTGGAGAAGTTATATGAGCTATAGATGCATAAAACATAGATGTGTTGGCCTAAATTGTTAAACTGTTTCCAAAGAATTTTTCAAGGAAATGTTACTCTTTATTTGGGAACAGTAGGTCACGGTCATGGAATGCCACATGATACAATATTTAAAGTGATTGGGGCAAGGGGAGGTTTTTAGATATGAAAATGAAGAGGATTGCACTGGGTATTTGACAGGCATCCTTATAGAAGTCCCCTTAGTCTATGGCTGTGCTGCCTCTTGAAAGAAGCAGCAGTTATTTACTGTTTTTGATAGGTTGATGGGAATGACTCCATTTTCACGCTTTGACAGTCTGTCACACATGTGTTTTATAGGTAAACATATTCAATACAAATCCCAGTACATTCGTGACATTAGTCACAGTCACTACCTGCCAGCCAGATGAAGAGAAGAACAATTTCTAAGACCATCTCACAGTCTTAAGCTCTGACTGGCCTCTGTAGCAATGTAGAAATGGACAGTGGGTTATGAAGTCTAGACCCATGTGGCCTCACTACTAGTTCTGACACCCACCTCTAGCCTTTATGACAAAGACCTGAACTTCTCTGAATCTGTTTCTTCGTGTAGAAATGTGGATGTATCAGCTGTTTCTCGTGGCCTTTGGAGGAATCGGTGTGATAATTATGAGTGCCCCAACAAAGCATCCAGCACGAGCCCTGGCTTTGTCATTCTCCTTGACCCCTGACCTGTGTGCCAGCACTCAGCTTCGACTTTCAGCGTAACACAGAAAAGTTGTATTACATCTTTGTTATAAGGATGGGGATCTGTTTTACTGCCTGATATGAAAATCTAACACTTATATCACACAGTTTAGAAGCAATTTCTATACCAAAGTGACCACGGACAGTGTAAACCCCTGTGGAATATGAAGCTATCCAGCACACATTGCACTGTGTATAATATGGAATCTTCTTGCTTGATAGGCTTGATATTATAAATATGGCATGAGAAAAGTTAAAGGAGTTTTTAAAATTATTGGCTTGTAGTAGAACCCAGATCAAGGCCCTCTGACTCAGGGTACCCTGCCTTTGGGCAAGGGCGGTATTGGACTTGTTCAGTCCTGTATCGGGTATTACACAGAACATTGCTTTCCCAGTAGCTGTTTCCTATAGACAGAGGTGTCAAAGCCAAAGAAAATAAGGCAGAGCCTAGATGTCTCTTTGGTGTTGTTATTTTTATAAAATAACAAATTATAAATTTTAAAGATTAGGCATACACAAGTCCGATATCATTTATGTCTCTGCCTTGGTGTCACTGTGTCAGTTACTGACCTGTAACAAAAATCATCACTAGTTATTGGATCCTGGTTTAACCCCAGCTTAAGCAATTCTAATTCATGCTGAAGCTCTTCATTTGGAGGCTGGGCTTCTCAGCCTACCTGGCTTCCTGGAATCTTTGAGCCCAAAGACCTTGAAAGTACTTGTACTTTTTTTAAAAAGTGCTACTTAGAGCTATGCCCTATAATTTATGGTGGAAACCACCCTGACTCTCTCTCTCTCTCTCTCTCTCTCTCTCTCTCTCTCTCTCTCTCTCTCCAGCCATCTTGAATTTGAATCTCTCAACCTCCACAGGAGTTGTGAGTAGTTACATCTCTATTCCTCATGAATAACCTAGCCTGCCATATATTCTAGAACAGTCATTTCCTGAGTGATGGAGGGAGCAAGGGGCCAGGTGATTGTCTTTGGACCTAAAGGTATAATGCACAAAAATAGCAGTGGTTGGATACCACCTGCATGGTGAAATAAGTATTATATAATATTCACTGTATTATAATAAACATATACGTGTATATTACCTTTGTAATTACTTTTGAGAGATTTGGGAAGAAGCTATACACAGAAACTGCAAATTTGTTTTAATTATTCAAAACATCCAGGAGAAGTTAAAAAAAAGAAAGAAAAATAAACCTAGGAAAGTACATTTAATAATGAAAATAGAAAGGCTAATAGTTCACAAAGAAGTCCTCAGAATTCACTAAATTGTAGTGACTGATTTAAAAAAATAGAAAGTCACAGAGGAAATCCCAAGGGATAAGATTTTCCTGCTGAAGATAAAGGGAAGGAAATCCTAAGAAAAACAAACAAGAAAGGATTGCACAATTTGCTAGAATTAAATAAAGAGAAGTGCCTGGGATGAAGTCTGTACCAGGCACAATCACATAGGCATGGCCTCCGGTAACTGGAGTCTGGAGTCCAGGGTGAGCACGTGCCAGGAAGCTGCACCTAACTTCCTCCTCCTATGGCATGAGCAAGTTTTCACCTTCCTGGGCACATGCCAGCAGATCAAGGTGCTTGCTCAGCAGACTTTTCCCCTGTCCCAGGATTGTTCTGTCTTTCCACGCCCCTTCCCTTTCGAGGCTTTGAGAATGTAGTTTTGATTTCTTAAAGTTTACTCTCTCTCTCTCTCTCTCTCTCTCTCTCTCTCTCTCTCTCTCTCTCTCTCTCTCTCTCTCTCTCTTTCTTTCTGTGTGTGTGTGTGTGTGTGTGTGTGTGTGTGTGTGTACATACTCACATGCAACTCACAGGCACCACACACACACCTGTGCATAGCAGCACACATGAAGAGGTCAGAGGACAGCTTTGTGTTTCTCAAGCACATTTTTAGCAGTCGGTCCCAGAATGTATTTCAAGTACTAACTAAATACTACCTAAAACGTGGTGGTGTAGGGTTTTCACATTTGTGAGTACCACTGCACTGTATCTCTTGGTGGATAAATGGCCAGACTATCCCAATTGAGTACTGGCTCTTGCTATCTTCCCTACTTGGCCCTCACTCAGTCTGACTGAAATGTCTCCAGGGTAAGTTAGAAAACCGTGGCTACAGCGGGGAGCAGAGGGGAAGGACTAACACTCATGGGGCATGTCCTACGAACAGGGCTCTTTCTGTTACATTATTCTTGTTGGAATTACCATATCCATGAAGGAGAGGGGATAATTTCTTGTTACAGTTGGGGCCATTGTTTAGAAAGTCCCTCAAGTGCTGAGATCTTCAGTATCAAAGCCAGACTAAATGCTCAGCCTGGCTCCAAAGTCTCTGCTCTTCCTGTTACATCACACGCTGCAGTGTTTAAGTCTAAAGTCCTTCAAAATAAGAATGACATTTTCTTTCTCACAGTTTCTAAGGGCATTGTGAGGATTTGAGAGCCATTTAAAAGAAAATGATGTCCAAAAAAAATGACAAAAAGGGAAACATTTTATGAAGGTCATTTCCCATGGAAAATCCCCGACGCTTTGACTCACTTAGCCACTGTACAACTGAACTAACAAAGCACTCAAAGGAATATCCATTAGAAGTTACATATCCACATTCTTGAACAAAGCAGCAGGTGGTATAATGAAATAACAAAACGTTTCTATAATTAAACTGAAATCCTGCGATCCCCAGCTTTCCACTTGGGCAAGTTATTCATCGAGAAATATACATTCTGAGAACTGTAGATGTTAGAACTTGTTTTCTGCGTTTGTTCAGAGGCTCAAACAACAGATGTAAGAGTCTAGTATGGTGCCCAGTACACTGCATCCCCTTCATTAACTACAGCCAAAAGTTGAATAACTGCTTAAACAGAGGATTATTCTGATGGGTTGTCAGGCTTAAAAACTGTCCTTCTTTCTCAATGGTATTAAAATTTACTGATGGCTAGTTTCCTAGTACATACTAGTCTTCCCTGCTACCAAAAAAAAAAAAAAAAAGTGACATACCTTGGTTACTCTCTATTTTGAGAGACATGTTTCAAGATTCTCAGAGGCTACCTGAAACTGCAGAATACCAAGTGTAGGCAGCGGTATCTCATGCTGTGACCTCTTCCTAAATAACCTTGGTGGAGACTCAATATTAATTGTAAATGCTCAGTCAATAGCTCAGGCTTATTACTAAGTAGCTCTTACATTTAACCCATATTCCATATTCCTCATTTATGCTCTGCCACGTGGTGGTTCCTTTATTAGTTCATCTCCTGCTCCCTCTGCATCTGCCTGGTGACCTCTGACTCTGCCCTTCCTCATCCAATCATTCTGTTTGGATTTCTCATCTAACTTTATCCTGTTCAGCTATTGGCCAGTCAGTTTGCTTATTAAATCAATCACAACGACATATATTCACAGTGTACAGAAGGATTATTCTACAGCACCCAAGCCATTAATATACACAGGTTTCTTTACTATACCATAATGTATGCAAATATAGCAGCTTTTCCATATATTTTGGTAAGAGGGCATTTTGAAAAAGAGTCTCTAAATTAGGTAGGACACTAGCTCACTATGTAGCCTAGGCTATCCTTGAATTCAGTGCTGATTTTAGAGATGTACACCACCATGCCTGGTTGCCTTTTCTTTCTTAATTAAACTCTTATCACACACACACTGTGGCTGTAACTTTTGCAGTGTGAGGTGACAGCAAAGCTACCCCTGTGGTCAGTAAATCTCCCTAAAGGTTTATATGTATCTGGTGGCGTTAGGTGGGAGTGGAGCCTCTAGGAACTAATGCTTCTGAAACCTGGGGGTCTTTAAGTCACTGAAGGTAGGTCTTAGAGGAGAAGATGGGCCTGTGATATTTCCCTTTTTCTGTTTTTTGGTTGCGATGCAAGCATTTTACTCTACCACACAGTCTTCCCAAAGTGTGGTACCTACAGCATAGATCCAAAGCAACTGGAACATCCAGAAGGGTAATTAAAAAAAAATGGTACTTGGGCCTGACATGGTAGTACCCACCTATAATTTCATCACATGGGAAGCAGAGGGAGGAGGACCACTCACAAATCCCAGGTTTGTCTGAGCAAGCTGGTGGGTAGCGGGCCAACTAGGGATAGAGAGTGGGATTCTATCTCAATGGTGAGAAATTAAATTAAAATTTCACTCTTTGTGTGTTAACTATACCAGATAGTTCATCATGGTGACATGGAAAAGATGAATACAAGTTCTTCATAATATCATGGGCAAAAGATTCAAACTTTGGAGCTTTAGGAACCGGCATTGGATGTTTTTCTTTGCTCGTTAGCTTGAATATTTTCCCCTTTTTGTTTCATGGGAAGTGGAAGATTTCTAGGCTAGCTCACTGAGTAGAAGGCAGTGCTGGCAGGAGAAAGCTGAGTGCTCTGCACAGCCCCCAGATGAGGCATTGTTGATTGGTCGCTGTTGGCACGAAGCTGTGACGTGAAACCACAAGACGTCTACAGCGTCCTTTAGTCTCACATGCAGAGACCAAGGTCCGTCTGTCCTCCCTTCTTCATGGTCAAGACCACAGAGAAATACAGGATATAAGAAGCCACAAAGTACACAGAGAAAATGTTCTCATTGCTCTCCCTTCAAGTCACAGAGGGCAGATGGTTTTAGCCACAGCCAGAGAGACAGGTTGAAATAAGCTGTACTTCAAAAGTGAAATGTTCAAGTAAACAGGACCCGTCATCTGGTTAAACACTGCTATGTGGCATGTCACCTCAGAATGGAGTGGCATCAAATAATAGCCTCCCATGACAGCTGAGCCAAGAATAAAGACAAACACAAAGAGATGTCCCTCGGCTCCACTGTATCTGAAGCATTAGTGGGAAAACTGGAAAAGCAGGGGCTGGGATTATATGAAGGGTTTTTCTTTTTTAGACTGCCAGTTATGGTATGATTCGAAGGCTCAGGTTTTTACCAGACTATTTGACCATGGCTTCTCCCTGTGATTTGAGCATCTTCACACCCTGGCAACTTCAGCTTAACCAAACTTATTGCGTGAACAGAGGAACAGATATTCATTTTTTGTGGGGGTAGGGGTAACATTATCTTCAAAGTCACATAGCACATAGGTAGTTCCCTAATAATCAATTGGTGATAATCAGTTCACCCAAATTTAAGGAGAGGAAACATAAACTCCACCTATCAGCGGTAAGGGGCTCTCAGAAAATGTGCAAGAACCTGAAAGGGCTTGATGTAGTACCTTATGGGTGAAAGTGAGTTAGAAAATCTAGTCAGTGTGTTGGCAAGACCCAAAACATCGAAGAGTAAAGAAAAGCAAATACAGCACATTTGGGGAAGAAGTTAGTTAAATTAAAGTTCTGTGGTCATACCACACCGCATGAGAGTCTCCAAAAGACCATTTGCAGCAATTTGCCATCTTCAAGAAGCAACCAGATGGTCTGTACATTTACATCAAAGCCAAAGCCAAAGCCAAAGCCAAAAAAAAAAAAAAAAATGCTGTGATTCAAAACTGACCTGTTGTCATCTGCTTGCCTTTTCACTTAGGATGCTAATGTCTTTCCGACAGATGATAAGTAAGAAGGTTTTGGATTTAGTATCTTCTTGGAGTTTCACAAAGTGTATTGGTCTACAATCCCATCAGACATTTGTGCTGGGAAAGAAAGAGACACCTTTCCTCTCATATGTGAAAAGTTAAAAAGTCAAAGCAGAATGTTAATCTCGGGAGGCTAGAAAAGGGCAGAAAGGCAGGCAGAGTAGAACACTGGATGCTAAGACACAGTCCAGCAGGAGGAGTGAGTCCTCGTGTTCTGCCCCAAAGATGGACGGCCATAGGTCACCACAACCCATCAACCAGTAAAGGAGAATCAAGAGTGCTGGAGAGGTGGCTCGCTGCATGAAGCTTTTTGTCTGCAGAAATGAGGATTCCCAGAACCCACACAGAAGCTGGCACAGAAGTGACATGTGTAGTCCCAGTGTCCTCCAGCAGGACAATCTCTGGAAGCTCCTGGGCCAGCTCTCCTGACAGGTACAGCCCTGAACAGCAGAAGAGAGGCCCTGATCTCAAACAAGACAGAAGCAAGGACCTTCACTAGAGTTCTTCTTTACTCCACAAGTCACCTGCACTTATACACGGGGGGGGGGGGGGGGAGTGTATCAATTATCCTAAAGTGATTGGCACACTCTGTATGCACATGTATGCACATAACCATTAATATGTGCAATTAATTTGTCACAATTTTAAGTCTCTTTATTTTATAAATGTACTATGATCTATTTTTAGTGAGATTTAGGAAAATGCATACCTCACTAAAGGTCACAAAATGAGCTAATTCGAGCTTCATTTTTAACGTATGACCAATGATTGGTTGCCAGAATAATCTGTCTTGTTAAAATCATTCTGTGTGGTCTTGTGTAACCAGAGTGGGCAAGCAAGGTGATTGAACAACTTCTCTGCATCTGGCAGCTCCAGTCAACAGCACTCTCTTTTTCTTCCTAGAGAGATGGCTGTGGGTGGTATCAGTCCTGGCTTTGAGAATGGACCACAGACAGTGAGAACGAACGGATGGGCATTTTAGCAGCAGGGCACTTCCTCCTTGTCTGACACAGGTGGATAGTACCTGAAATGTGCCATAACTCCTAATCCAAGACATTGGAGCTAAGGGACAACAAAGCATCCATAGTTCAAGGAGGTTGACAGGCTTTAGGCTTTGATTAAAGAAGTGTGTACCTATTATAACACAATTATCATGTTGGGAAGCAGGCAGGCATTGTAAACTCTTTCCCACCAGCCTGATCCCACCTCGTCATCACCAAATGAACACACAAGACTTATATTAATTACGAAACTGTTGGCTGATGACTAGGGCTTCTTATTGGCTAGCTCTGTCTTAATTATTAACCCATTTCTATCAATCTATGTATTGCCATGAGGCTGTGGCTTACCTGGTAATGGCCAGCATGGTGTTACTCCTCTGGAAGCATCATGACTCTGTCCAGCAGGCTCACTCGATCTACCTTTCCCAGAATCCTCCTCCTCTCCTAGCCCCGCCTATCTTCCTAACTGGCTAATCAGGAACTGATGAACTGGCTTATTCATCAACCAATAAGAGAAACATATACAAAATAACATCTCCCATCAAGGCGTGGTGCTGGAGAGGTATCTTAGGGCTTTATATCCTGAAGTGCAGCTTTCAGGCAGAGGGCTGGGGAGAGGGAGAGGAAATGAGACATGAGAGACAGGGTCTGGTATGAGCTTTTGAAACTTTAAAGCCCACCCCAAAGACGAACCTCCTCCAACAAGGCCACACCTCTTAATCCTTCCCAAACCTTTCAACTGTGGACCAAGCATTCAAATATGTGAGCCTACGGGGACCATTCCCATTCAAATACTATCCATACCATGTTGGACTCTATCACTCTGAAATTATAGTTAAACTAAAATGAACTCTTTCTTAAGTTGCTTTTGGTCATGGTATTTTATCACAGAAACAGAAGAGTAACTGACACACAAAGAAACACGAATTTCTCCTTAAATACTAACCCTTCTGAAGGATTCAGTAGACAGCTTTATTGGTACCAGCATGATAAATGGTATGATGGGATGAGAACAGAGATGAGAAGAAAAATAGAGGAATAGTCATTGCTTTGGAGACCAGCACCCATTATTTAAGTAATTCATGGAGAATATGAGAAAAATGGAATCTCAAACTTGCTAGTGAAAATGCTAAATGCTTTTACAGTTTCCTAGGAAGTTACACCTAGGCACAGGGATGCCACTATAAGAATTTACAAAAAAGAAATGAATACTCTGTGTTCCATAATAGCCTGTGATAGTAAACTCAATTGTGAATGTGTTATCACCCAGACTCACCTAGAAGATGGGCCTCTAGATCTAGCAGTGGTTCTCAACCTTCCTCACACTGAGACCCTTTAGTACAGCTCCTCGTGTTATGGTGACCCCCCCCCCCGCAATCACAGAATTATTTTCATTGCTACTTCATAACTGTGATTTTCCTGCTGTTATGAATTATTATGTAAATATTTATGGAGACAATGTTTGCCAAAGGGGTCATGATCCACAGGTTGACAACCGCTACTAGACACACCTATGAGGGATTACCTTGGTTACATTCATGGAGGTGAGAAGCCCCCCCCCCACCCCCCCCGCCGCTCCCCCACCCCCACCCCCGCCCCCGAGGGCAGCATTGTTCCCTGGGATGGGACGTGGCGTGTATAAAAAGGAGAATATGAGCTAAGCACAGCTTCAAATCCCTTTTCTTCCTGACTATGACCCAATGTGACCAGCTGCTTCGGGCTCCTGCCCTTTCACCTCACCGCCATGACAGACGGTACCATAGGACTGTGAACCAAAACAAACCCCTCTTCCTTCCCCGTGTCACTTCTGTCACTTCATTTTATCACAGCAACAGAAAAGTAACAAGACGTTTCCCTGATCTGGAAATCACCCAGGTGTTCTCCAATGGCAAGCGATGAACAAAACCTGGTAGATTCACAGAATGGAATACTACTCAGAGTGCATTTACCATTTGTCCTAGTTTACTTTCCTGTCACGGTGATAAAATTCTCAGATGAAAGCAACATAAGGGGGGGAGCGTTTAGTGTAGGTCACAGTTACAGGTTAGAGCCCTTTGTGGCGGGAAACCAAGACAGCAGCTGCTTGCACCGCGTCCACAGTCAGGAAGGAAGAGCCGTGGGCGTGTGTGCTAAGCTCCGTTTCTCCCTTACACACAGGCCAGGATCCCAGACCAAGAAAAAAGTATTGAGCCTTTCTCTGCCTCTGGTGCCACATTTGGGAAACGGGCATAATAACACCTCATAAAGTAACTATAATTGTTAAAACTGGCTTACTAAATGTGAATATGCTAAAAGGCCCAAGATAAAAGTTTATACGTCTATCAAGATTATTGTTAGCAAAAGATTAACTTCCATATGTATTCTATTGAAGAGGTGTTCAGAAACCAGGCTACATGGAAACACACTCTATGATGCCTTCACCTGATGGACTATTATGCAGCCATTAACACATTGCTGCATCCTCTACATTAATAATTTAATAATTCAAGCCTCTAACATCAGCTTTTCAGCTTTCAAACGGTTAAAAGTGGAATTTATGATACTATTAAAGCATTGTCTGACTTTTCTGCTCTCTGCCTCCCAAATGCAACATGAGGTAACCAGCTGCTGCACATCCCTGCTTTTGCAGGGCTCTTGTGGCTATGTCATCCCTCCCCTGCCATGACAGAGACCTCAACTCATGAGCTCAAAGAAACCCGTCCTCCTTTTAGTCGCTGTGCCAAGTATCTGTTGAACAAGCATTCTGGTGTGGGATGCTGTCAGGAGGAAGACCCTATGCAAGACATGATGACAAAGTCAAACGCGTGTTCTGAGCACAGTTTGGGGCAGCGGTGCTCAGTGGTGAACCAGTGGTGGGCAAAGGCAGAGAATGGTGTAGAGAAACTAGAGGAGTTTAAAATACAGAGATCCAGGGTCAGACAGGCAGGGGAGGAAGACAGCCCTATAAAAAGCTTACAGGAGGAAGCTAGCTCTTAAATGGGAAGTCAGCCTGTGGAGTAAATGTACCGATTTCCTGGGTTTCTCCTTCCAGTTTCCTACATCTGCCCCCACTGGGTAAGTGCAATTCACAGCTGCAGAAAGGCAGCCCATGAATGCGGTCCTGATGAAAATTGCCTGCCAGACACAGGTGAGCTGGAGAAGGGGGTGGGATGGAAGGGGAGTAGCTCAGGAAACCTTCCATCCCAGAACAGTAAGTGGCAGTTCTTATTCACGCCAAGGCATCAAAGAGTTAGCAGACCCCGGTGACTGGATTTTGTAAATTGAAAAAGAATAAAACAAATAAATAAAAAACCCAGAAGTAACTTAACATGTTCACAATAAGGAGCCACCATGATATAAAGGAACATGCCTGAACCACTGAAACGTTTGTGTGTATATGTGCATGGACCAGTGTGATAGAGAAACCACGAGGGCATCCTCCAAATGCCTATGACTATGATTCATAGCCAGTGTGGATATGCATGTGGAAATGCAACACACAGTAAACAGTATAAGAAGAAAATTTAAATGCTGGAAATTTCAGGTAAAGTAGCAGAGATTTTTGAGAGTGGTTATCTCTTGGGAGTGACGGGGAGGGTGGGGAGGATAACTGGAAGAGTAGAGTATAGGAGAGAAACTTCATATTTTCAACCAACAAAAAAGATGACAAAAGTAACTTGAAGGGTTATTTAGCACAACTTTTAATGTTTATCAAAGATGTAACAATACTATGGGAAACACAAGTGTCATTTCAGGCATAATAAAATGCTTAAAAAATGAAATTCTAAAATGGTTCTTAAAAGAAATACCTGACATTAGCAGAGACTGTGGATGGCTGGGGTTACCAGCACATTTTAACTCTATCATCTGAATGTCTTTAACAAGAATGGGGCATTTCCATAGTGGGAAAAAAGAAAGTATCCTAAGGCAGGATTTCAAACTTTGAAAATGGATGCCATTTTCTTGTGCAGACCACTAACCATGAAAAAAAAAAAAACAAAACAAAACACTTAAATATGTCTGGAATGAATTTTGAAGGCTCAAAGTTTAAAAATAGTTGAGAATACCAAGTATAAAAAGATTTTTAGCTGTCATTAAGCTCATTTAAAAAAATCTACAGAGAATGTCTGCTATCATTGAGAACTTACACACACACACACACACACACAACAACAGCAACAACCATTTAAAAACAAGCTCTGGTTTGTTTTAGTTTTATTCTTCACCTAGCAAGGAACCTGATTTTAGGAACAATTTAAACGCTGGAGAACTTGGCCTTACACATGAAGATAAATAAAAATGTTAGTCCAGCCTCAAGCTGAATATCTAGGTAGAAACATCTGTGTCTGCAGCCCTCAGATAGGGAGATGAGAAATGGATGGAAATCACATGACTTCTAGACTTGGGAGGGAACCCCAGGTTTCCAAAATCAGGAACAGGAAAGGGGAAAGGAATGTTTGTTTGAGGTGGTGCCGACTCCCACCCACGTGGCTCTACACAAAACAAAACCCATGTCGAAATGAATTCCGTCCCTGGCTGGTGACGAAAAGAAACACAGGAACACTTGCCTGGCTTTTAAAGGGATATTAGCCAACTTTCTTCTTGGAAGAAGAAATGAAATTATCCAGAATAAGTACTCTGGGAACTTAAGATAGAGAAACAAGCCCAGCATCTGTGAATGAAGATTTCATGTTGTGGTAGCTAATCACAAATAAGATGAAATAGGATATACTCACTGGAGAATTGTCAGCTAACAAAGGGAAAAACTGAAAATCTTCTGAATAAAAGATAAAGTTCTAGCCGGGCGTTGGTGGCACACCCTTAATCCCAGCACTTGGGAGGCAGAGGCAGGCAGATCTCTGTGAGTTCGAGGCCAGCCTGGTCTCCAGAGCAAGTGCCAGGATAGGCTCCAAAGCTACACAGGGAAACCCTGTCTCAAAAAAAAAAAAAAAAAAAAAAGATAAAGTTCTATAAGAAAAGGATTACCATGTGGCAGTATGTATCCTGCCTTTTGCTGACTATTTCTTGGTTCGACAAGAATCACCACATAGACAAGGGGAAAGGCAACTGGGTGCCTCATGAAATAACACTGGGCAATTTTCCCCTTGAATAATCTAGAAATGTAGAATTGAGACACAGGCCTAGACCAGCACCTATTTAACTTAAGAAGTCGTGAAGCCCGTGTTTTTAGCAAAGGTCACCACAGGCTTTGTTACGTGTCTTCATCTTCTTTCTCACTGGGATTTTGAAGTCTAAGGAATTTTCATGTGGACATCCATAAGACAGAAGTGTTTCCCATTTTTTTATTTTGTGTAACCCATTTAAGAAATGGACTTTAAATGTAAAATGTGAATATGGCTATAATTTCCTGTGCTGCTGTTTCTCAATAAGAACAACCAATTCCCGAGAAGCAGTTAAACTGCTTGTCATGCAAGCATCAACGTTAAGAACTGGAGTTTGGATCCTCAGTGCCCACATAAATGCCAGGCAGGCTTGGTGGCTTGCCTGTAATCACAGATTTCTGCAGGCAGAAACAGGGGATTCCCCAGAACAAGCTGTCTACAGAGACTAGACATATCTGTGAGCTCTTGGTTCAATTAAGAAACTGCCTTGATGAATTCACCGCAAAGAGACCCAGAAAGACTATCAACCTCAAACCTACATAAAGACATGCACATACATATGCACATTTATGATTTTTTCTCTCAAAACTCCATTTTTTTTAATGAATGGGTAACTTTTAAGCAACAAAGTAGTCTATACTCGGTTAGTTCTTAGTATGTTAATATATATACAAGTGTGCTCTGTAAGTTATTTTGTTCAGTTTTTAACCTCACAATTGTCAATCAAATGAAAACAGAAAAAAAAAAAAAAAGGTGGTCTAAGCCAGGAATGGTGGTACATGCCTACAAACCCTGGATTCTGGAAGATACTGAGACAGGTTTTCTCTGTAGCTTTGGAGTCTGTCCCAGACCTCACTCTGTAGATCAGGCTGGCCTCTAACTCACAGAGATCCATCTGTCTCTGCCTCCCAAGTGCTGAGATTAAAGGTGTGTTCCACCACCGGCCAGCCTGTATTCTGGAAGCTAAAGAGGATCTGTAGTTTGAGTGGCCTCAAACTTGGCCTCAGAGTTACACAGTGAGTTTGAGATCAGCTTGTATTACATAATCTCTCTCTCTCTCTCTCTCTCTCTCTCTCTCTCTCTCTCTCTCTCTCTCTCTCACACACACACACACACACACACACACACACACACACATTTTTGCTTTTGTTTTTAGCATATAACTGACTCTGTAATAGACAGGGCAAAGGATTGGTTGGCCAGTTCTGTGTAAAATGTAACTTTGGGCAATTGACTAAGCCTTGGCCTTCTGATCTAGAAAGTCATACATAGCGTGTCCACCTCCTCACCCATTCAGTTTGGTGTGTCAATAGTGGGACAACCCATAAGTGGGAAAACCCCCAATTTAGCAACTTAGAATGATGATGATGCTGGGAGCTTAGTTCTGTTGTTCTCGGTCGGTACACGGCTCTAAGCAGCAGTGGGAATGGCACCAGATGTTGAATTTCTTGTAACGTTACGGTGGTTGCAGTGGTTGTGGTTTTGGTGGATGAGTTTGCAAAGATGGGGAAAAGGCTAGACGTTCACTCAGAGTTATCTGACCAAGATCTGCTGGGAGGTGAAAGTGTGTAGCTGCTTGGTAGACTTGCAAAGGGCAGAGAATGTGCAGTGATGACATGTTTGGATCAGGTCTATGAGTATAAGAGTGGATCATTCATTTGTTTACAGGAACCTATGGTTAAAATGAGTTCACCCTCTTCAACTTCCAGGATTAATACCCCGGTAGAGCAGGTCTGAGCTGTTTGCAGAGGCATGGCGCAGGCAAGCTGTTGAGAAATGTGGCCTGGTGTGCACAAGATTCCCGGCATAAGTAATTAGAGCTGATGGTCCAGTTTCCAGAAGGATCCAAAATTACAGAGAAGGAGGTGCTTGTGGGGTCTGGGCTTGCCCAGCTCTGTCATCACTTCCTGTCTCTCCAGTGAAGGTCTGGGGACTTGCTTGCTGAGATGAGCAATTGGACAGGAAAATGGACCACAGCTGTCAGCAGATCCGAAACTTAGCTGCCTGAGTTTTTGTTTCATGTGTTTCCCAACTACCCTTGGGGAGTGTAAACACACCATTGCTATTTTAATCATGTGACTGGGAAAGCATTTCTCTGGCCTCAATCAGTGAACATCGAAACAGCAACCTCTGCCATGTGCTCTTTTGCAGGAATAACCAGAAGGAAATTTGAAATTAAGACTGTAAAGAATTTTGTGGCACTTGTCCAAGTTGCATTGTAGTCCTTTCATGACTTCCCTGAAGCCTGGATTCAACATAAAGATGCACTTTGCATTACGGATGCTATCACACTACATAGTGACAGCAAATGCTGCTTGTAACACCTTGGTGCAGATTAGAGATGGCTGCGAATCATGAATTACAGTGTTTTTGCTATACAGAGTTTTAATTACTGAAAACAAGCACTTACTATTTCCCTCTCACCATTCCTCATCATGAAATAGGTTATCTTCGCATTTCATCGTGTTAGAATATTTGGATTTAAAAGATGTTATTGGAATTGCCAACTTGAGTTTCATGAAAAAGTCTCTAAAGGAATCTTGGCTAGAAAATGGGACAGGATTTCTGACAACCTCTAGAATGATACTAAGCACACTTTTGCCATTTTCCTACATATTTATGCAAAACGCTGCTCTAAGCATTGGCGACCCTAGAATCAACACTCTAATCAATTCTTAAAAGAGGTGAATATGTTTCCCATTCTGAAGTAGCAAATATTTAGCCAAGATTTAGTTCTTTGTGTAAAACTAGACAAACACATCTATCTTATTAATATATAATTTGATTTACCTGAGGTAATTGCTAAAGTTGTGTGGATATCAAAGAACTGCTTTAAAATAAATTTATTATTTATTATCAGCAAATGTTTGATTTGTGTAGCTTTTAAAAAATATGGTTGCACCTTGGGATTTGCAGAAATTATCTCAATTGAAGAAGGATTGCCAAGTGGGAAAAGTTTGGGAATCCCTGCTCTGAATCAACATGTGTCCCATCCCAGCTTTTTTGTTAGTAACAGCCAGGCTTGGATTCTTTTTTGATGTCCAAAGATTATAGAAAAGATAAAATCCCTCATTGCAATGAATAGAGCTAAAATATAAGCTGTTCCACAAAAATCGGAAGCATAGGATAAATTCATTTCACCTCCAGGTAAGTTGTGCTTTCAAACCACATAATCTGTACTTCTTCAACGTACAGACACCTTAAAAATACAATGACTATCCTGTGTTCCTTGCGTTTGCAAATTTTTGGATAGTCAATAATGTTTTATAGGGATGGTTAATATCAACTGTCAACTTGAGACCTTGAATCACCAGGGTGATGAACCTCTGGGTATGCTTGTAAGAGATTTCCTTGGTTAGTTTACTGAGGCAAGAAGACCTGTCCACTATGGGTTCCGTGTTCCAAGAACTGGAATCTTGGACTATCTAAAAAGAAGATTTGCTGAATACAAGTATTCACTGGTCTCTTCTCCCTGAGTGCTGACGCAGTGTGAGCTGATGCTCTTGCTGCCTGTCTGGACTTTCTTGTCATGGTGGTCCGTTCCTTGAAAGGTATGCCACAAGAAGCTTTTGCCTCCTAAAGGAGTTTTCTCAGTGTATTTTATCATAGCAACAGAAAAGCATGCAAGATGGAAGTTTCCTCTAGGTTAACAATGAGCCCCATTAGTTTAAGTCTAGAGCCAGTCCACCTCATTTGAAAGCATGCTGCCCATATTATGCTCAGTTGTAACCAACACACCATTTTAATGAAAGTGTGTCCTGTCCCATGACTTGGTAGAAAAACAAAAAAGAAACAGTTGAGAAATGCCATCATATACAGTGTGATCTGGCTGACACAAGGGCCTAAGCCCTTTCAAAAGATTCATACGTGTAAACCTACACCTGCTAATTCTGAACTATTTAACTGTGAAGATTCACCAAGCTCTTAAGAGGGTGGTTTTGGTACCTCATGTCAGCATGTTAAGTCCCCTCAGGGCAAAGGTACATGTTCTTCCAGTGGCACTTCTGGCACTTGGGAATGTATCCGGCATGTAAAAATCATTGGATAAATGTTTTTATACGAATGTTGTCATACATGGGAAGATGATTAACTTAATCTGGCTAGCCAAACAATCGGTAATTCACGTGAGCATGACTGATGAGGCAAATTCCCCAGGTCTCTTGCTCAAGGACAGGTTACATAATGAGACTCTCCCTGGCCATGTAACTTATCTGAGAATTATCAGAGATGTCAGCTTAACAATGACACCTCAAGTCATTATCTGAAGAAACCATGGCCTTCTGTGTTCTGAAGAAACACAGCACATTTTGACAGAGAGCCACGACTCATGATTTCAGATGTCACTGATGAAGTTACAACACTTTGAACTCACCTCTCTCCTCCTTTTAGACAGTGATTGGCACCCATAGTTCTGAAAAGATCGTAAAAGCATCAACAAACACTTAGACATCATAATTGCATATGCGAGCTAGGTGCTCTCAGAGAAGCATTCTCGTCTTACACATGTGTCATTGTCAATTTGTGTTTATGTTGTAAAAGATGACACCCTTGAAGCGAGGGATCTAGAGACACAGTGATTTATGGAGAGAGTGGGAAAGTAGAAAATATCAGGAATTAAGCTGAGACAGACCAGCCAAGCCCTCTACAATTAGAGGTGGTGCCTCCACTTGCCTGGCACACTGTTTGGAAAAGCCCAGGTTGAAGGATAGGGGAGGAAATGAAACCGAAGCTACGGAGGAGGGGGAGGGGAAGGAGGAGGAGGAATTCATTTCAAAATAATGATGTGTATGGATCTGGATCTAGAAGAGGTATTGCCAAAAACATGGGCAGAAAACCTATTGGCTTGACTATAAAAGGCCAACCTAACCACACCTGTAAGGCAGCTCATGGTCTCTTAAGAGGAACTTAAGCTGGATCAGTCTTTCCACTGGATAAACTAGAATTGGTTTGCATAGTAATAACCTCTTCCCAATACAGACACTGTGGAATCAAGGAGCCATTGTTGTCATCGGAACTTCCCCGATGGCCAGATGTGGCACAAATCACAGCTCTCTATAGACAGACCTGAGGTCCACACTTGACAATGGTGAGCATGTGTAGACACCCAAGCACAGGCCGGGCCTAAGGGACAATGTCAGAAACAGTAGCTGCTGCTTTGTTTTTATCTTGGTGAGTGTGAGATGTTGCCTCCTCCTCATGTCTGACTACAGTTCTGCTTAGTATTTTAGTCATTGTTTCTGAAAAGAGTAGGTTCTCACCAAGAATGAAGTAGGGAAGATGTTATGGTCACTGCTTGAATATGAAAAGAAGCAAAAGCCAGAGGCCTAGTCTAGGCCCTGGGCCTGCAGGGATCTCCTCACAGAAGCCAGGGCTGTCAAGAAAGAAGCATGGGACCGGGCACAGGCATTCTCCTTCCCACTGGCTGCCCTACGTTTGCTGCTGCTTTCTGAATAAGATTGAATATTTTACTCATTATCTGATCACTCATCCCGTTCTATCCAAATCTGAAGCTTTATGTAAAATGTGGGAAGGGTACAGAAAGCAGCTAGGATCCCAATGTCGTCCAAATCTCAAGCTCCAGCTGAGGATCAGACGAGAAAAATGGTGACTATGCCAGAAGGGAAGGACTTAGGGAGATGCTCCGTGCAACTGTTTCCCATGAAAGACCACGGTTTCCGTACCAGGTAATGTGGTGGTAGGAACGGCAAAATATTGCCCATGGTGTATGTGCCATGATACTATTTATTTCCTTACAAAAGAGTCAACAAAAATTATAGGAGGTTTGGTTTTGCTTCCTTAGCAGTTTTTCAACATAGATGAAAAGTTGCCTTGACTTATGGAAAGAGAAGGATGTTCTCTGATTACTCAACACCAAAATCAGATTTGCCTGCTATTTTTAGGTTGTTATGTGAATTCGTTGTCATGGGTCAGAAAACAATCATCTTTAATTCAGAGGAAGGTTTTACACTTCATTGCCTCTGCTTTCTGTTGCATGAAAAGATTCACTGGGAGGCAGGAAAGAAAGCTCGGTGGCTAAAGCTGTCCATTGCTCTTGCGGAGGACCTGAGTTTGTTTCCCAGCGTCTACACCAGGGAGCTCACAACTGCCTGTAACCTAGGGGCTCCAACATGTCTAGCCTCAGCAGGCACCTGCGCTCACGTGCACACATCTATAGGGACACACATAATTAAAAATCATAAAATAAATCTTTTTTTGTTTTTTAGAGACTCACTGATTAACAGCCAGACAGTTTTGAAAGAACAGTCACATGTGACCCTTACTGAAGACACCAGTCAGTGCATCTAGACTCATGCCTGGCTTTCTGTCTTCCACTTCCCAGACCTATGCTGGGGCCAAGAAGCCTAGGTCTCTGCCTGTGCCCGTTCCTGTGTCCTCTGGCCAGGCTCCAGACCACAGCAATTGTACATCTGCAAAAACACAACCTCAGAGGCAATCTAAAGAAGAACAATGCAGACATTTGAACACCACTGTCATCTAAAGCAATCAGAAGTTGAGCACAAGCAGACTTGAGGAACTTGCAGAGAGTGGGAGCCAGTCAAGGGTGGGACTAAGGGGATCTTGGGGGATTACCAAGGACCAACTAAGCCAGACCTTCTCTCCTAGAGGAGACTCTGCCAGCAGACCTTCCTAAACATAAGAGCGCATTCTCCCCCTGCTTCTCAGGAGGGCAAGCACTCAAGGACAGGAAAGGCAGATTTATGGTCCAGAGGCTGCCATCCAGAGCCGCGCCTTCCTCATGAAGGTACTTGTCTAAAATATGAGGAGGGTGTGATGGATGGTAACATCACTCCTCTATGTTGACTTTTTCCCAGCATACATCACAACCCATTTCTGGGAGACTCCCAGTGCATTCCCACAGGTGGACTATACCTCTACCATAATGTCAGACTTGACTGCTGGGCTCTCTTGAGTTAATGTCTCATAAGCAAAGATAATAGAGGCCCTGTTCCTTGCAAACATTTTAAAGCACCACACTTTTCAGCCAAGTCTATGTTTTTTTTCTATCACAAAACAAACAAACAAACAAAAAATAGCATGGCCTAATGTATGCTACCAACCCAATGGTTCCTGGAAGGAGAAGATACTCTTCCTCCAGAAGGCCTCTGGAGACTGTGTCACTGCAGCTATGACTGACTAATACATTCCATCCCCAGAGACATCCATTCCACAAGGGATTTGGATTTTATGACTAAAGAAGAGCTAGAGAAAATTAAGTAAGGTTTGTTCAAGGCTCAGGCCACCTTAATCAGAAGTTATTAGGGGGTAAAAGAAGATTTTGCTGTCCTAGAAAAGCTGAGAGTCTACATAGACAGCCATGGTTATCCGAGAGCCGCCTGTTCAGAGAGTGTAGGAATCACCTACAATAGGAGCAGCCTGAATGAAAGGTTTGTGTTCCCTCCACCATAATACATTTCTTAGAAGATATGGTGAATTAACTTTTCCACCATTCTAGGAATCCAATGAATGAATACACACACACACACACACACACACACACACACACACACACCCCTGAAAGGCACTGAAGACAAAGTGCTTCCTTTGGCTCCGGGTTCTGTAACTGCCTTCATGGCCCCGCCCCTTCCTCTCAGTGTGTGTATTTATGGGCTCTTTGACAGCTCTATTGCTAAGCCAGTGGCCTTGGTCTGTAATTACAGAAACTTTAAAAATCACAAAGTTAACATGTTTCTTAAATCAATTAAAAGTGCTTAAAATATCTAGAGAAGCCAAGAACAACCAAAAGTCCTAACCACTTGGACATCCCCAGGAGCTCATTGAGGACTGACAATCTCAGGCACGCTGGGACCTGTAGGAAGAGAGGACCAGGGCTGAGCAGGGGCACCCATTTGTTCCTCGAATGCTGCTGACTAATCCAGAAAGGACAGTCGGGGTGGAAGGCAGACCTCAGGCCCCATCCTTCAGCAAGCTGAACTTTGATGGTGGTGTTCAGGTCTCACATGGAGGACCAGCAAAGCACCAAATTTCACAGAATTCTCCTTGTCTCTGGGGACCATTGTTCTTCCAGAAGATTCCCAAAAGGAGGATTCACTCTTGGTTAGACCAGCTGGCAGGGATAAATTTTGCTCTGGATCTCACCGAGTCTGAGAAACAGATGAGTCAAAAGATCTCCCTGGCGAGCACAGCGCAATGGGGACAAAACCATCGATGATTACTCAGCGAGAATGTCTGACCACTGAACAGCCACAAGCTGGAAAGAACACTGGTGCTCCTGGCTGGCCAATCCCCTTCCTTAACAGATGAAAACAGCCCAGGGAGACAAGCAAACCACCCGAGGTCGTACAGCCAGCACACAGTGGACACGGGGATGGGGCTGAATGGCTGACTGTGGGGAGAGTCATTTGTTAGTTTCTGTATACTTGCCTTTTCTGGAAAGATAGGAGCGTTTGCAGGAGCCTGCGTGTCAAGCCTAGGTCAGCAGGTGTGGCAGCTGTGACCCCAAAAGGAAGACCTCACGGATCTGAAACACTTGACATCAGTAAGTGGAGACACTGACTCTTCTGCTCAGAATCCCGGGAAAGAATAGAAATAGAACATCCCATTATACAGAGACCATGTGTGTGTTGGGGCGAGGGGCGGAGGATAAACCACGTGATACATGGCTCCGAACTCTGCCATGTACGATGCAAACCATCGAGACTTCATATGGCCATCACGGCCAGGGGAGGGGGTCCTCCCTGAAAACAAAGAAGTTTCATAAATACAAGTAGGATACATAACAGTCCACGCAGGCCGTGGTAGGGAAGGCAGGGGAGTGGAGCGGAAGGGGCCCCAGAGGAAGGAAGAAGAGGGAGGCGCCTAACAAAAACACTGACAAATAATAAAAACAGAGAACTCAACGAGGTGGGTGCAGCTAAATTAAGTTCTCATATAGGAAAAGAGACTAGGGGTCTCGCTTCACCGGCATGCAGGGAGGCTGGAAGCGAGCCTAAATTGCCGAATTGACATAAAGGTCTTAGGAATATATAGAAAATAAACGTGAATGTCTGGAGCTGCCTCTCCCTCCGGCTTGCTGTTTGCCATGCTTTCTTTTTTTCCTCCCCGGGGTTCTAAGTACGCGTTCATCAAGACCCAACACAGGCTCAGCACACACCTTCAGCTATCAGAAAGGCAAGCTAACCTCACCTGTAAGTACTGTGAGCCCCTGGTGGAAGGTGGGGCTTTACTCCAGGGGTAACCTGATTGACTGCACCTGGGTTTCACAAAATGAAGTGGGGGTGGGGGATCTCAGGGCTCATTCTTCAGCTCCTGCTGGGGGAACATTTCTTTTGTTCACCTTCCTTTGGTGTCTGGGCCTACTTTTTTTTTTTTTGCCCAAAGCAAAGCCATCACAAGAAGGCACTAGAACTTGCACCTACCTTAGAAACAAGTTCACATTAATTTTCCACACCCTCCAACTCCCCATCCCCACTCCAAACCTTAAGTCTGACCCTTAAAGGAATTACAATCCAAGAGAGAAAACTTTAAGTAGGACTGAGCCTCGGTGTGTAAAATGCTTAAGATGTATGAGGACCTGAGCCACCAAGCCACCCCCCAAAGCCACCAAGAAAAAGCTAGCCATAATGGTACAAGCTTGGAATCCCAGTGGTGGGGAGGTAAAGACTGGTAGGTTCCCTAGGTGTCTGGGGCTGCATGGCAGCTTTAGGCCACTGTGACGCTGTCTCAAGGAAAGCAGTTGGGTGACACCTGAAAAGCCATGCCTTCACATGCACACAGGTGCACCCACACATGGGTATACACAAACCTACACACACACACACACACACACACACACAAGAGAGAGAGAGAGAGAGAGAGAGAGAGAGAGAGAGAGAGAGAGAGAGAGAACGGATTGCTCTGTAACTTCACACTCTAGTGTGTTGAGACTGGAAACTGTGTGTTTCTCAGAAGAGCATCTTGATAGCCAACTTTGGAGCCCACGTGTGGTACAGGTCACATAGAGGCAGTGTAGCCCACATATAACCCAGGAGTCCTGTCTGGTCCGTGGTTCTCTGAGTCATCCTCCCTCAGAAACGTGGTGAGAGCTACAGTCAGAAAAACCATGTTGGCCAGTTTCATTTCCCCCTGCTCAAGAAGCAGTGATGAAACACATCCAAAAGCATGCTTTAAAAACACCTGTGTTCCTCTTCATTACCTCATGGGACATTAACAGAGCAGATGAACCTAGAACTCCACTGACTTGGGTTTTTTTTTTTTAAGGCTGCAGGAACATACATGTGGCAGGCTGAATTCTAGTTGAATTCTAGTCTCCCAACTTTCCTCGAGATCGTATGTTTAAGAACTGACAATCCCCCACCTGCCCCCACAGAAACTCCCACTAACCTCCCACCCCAGAATGTTACGGTGTTCAAAAACAGGGTTTTTGCAGGTAATTGGGATGAAATGGAGTTATAAGAGTGGGCCCTCATCCAGTCTCACTGATCGCCTCATAAATAGGTTGGAAGACACACAGAGGAAAGACAACCATTTACAAGCCAGGGAGAGAGGCCTCAGACAGAAATCAACCCTGCAGACAGCTCCGTCTTAGACCCTAGTTGCTAGCACAGCGAGGAAACAAACTCTAATAGTTTAAGCCAAGGGCATAGGAGCAGGGTAGCCTAGGTGAGAAGTTAGACTCTGAAGGATGGATGATGGGAGGAGAGAACAACACATGCTGAAATCTAGTGGCTGAGAGCTACAGGGTCCACTAAAGGCAGCACAGAAGAGCCCAAGGCTCTGCCAGACCCGTTCCAGGGACAAAGAGCTGGGGGTGGTTGGCAGGGCTGGCTAGGGGAAATGTGGGCTTTTCTACACAAGCATGGAGGTAGACAAGACATGGTGGCAGTAAATCCCACAGACAGATGTCATTGGGTGGTGCCACACACAGATGAGAACAGTGGAGACACAGGAAAGAGAAGCCAGAGACATAGAATACTCACAGGAAACCCAGAATCCAGAAAATGGAGGGCAAAAATTCTGTTAGGAACATGCTGGCAAACACACAGAGTAGCAAACTACTTGCTGACTTGTGCTGTTTGCAAACCGAAGAATTACATCCAACTATTTGAGGGCACATCGTTGGCTGTACTTGAACTTACCGAACCTTTCATTACTGAAATGTGTGGGACACAATAAAATAAAAAGCTAGCATTTAAATATGGAATAAAAACTGGAATACATAGAAATATTAATATTTTACTGCCTTTGCAAATCACTGCAATCACCATCATAACCCTAATATGAGAGAGTGCTGTAGAATTGCTGCTTAGCTTCAGATAAAAATGTCTCAGGGCTTATAAACTGAAAGAGAAATACCCAAATCTGACAAAATAGTGGGTATTAATAATGCAAATATCTAGTAACCCCTACATTATGAGAAGTTGAATGCAATAAAAAAAAGAAATTTATTTTTAAAAAGTGTGGCTTAGTGGAGTTGACCCCAGGTCTTTTAGAGCAATATTGTCGGTGATGAAAAAGTACATATAATCCCATATTACTCTATTGTTTTTCCAGAAAGTTGCAATTGTCAGCTGCCTCTTATGGATGCTAGGAACTGAACTCAGATCCTCTGCAAAGGCAGTGCGTCCTCTTAATCACTGAGACCTCACCAGCCCCTAGAATAATTACATTTACTTGGTCCTTGAGTTGGAATAGTTGTCCCTCTAAAGTGACACCCACCTCTACACAGGCAGGATTCCCTCTGCAATGTGCCCGTTGGATGGCTGCCTAGCAGCTCACATTACCATCTCTATTATCTACAGGAAGTTCTTAATGTGGAGTTTAAAGCTGCATCCTCCTGACATCCATCTTTGGAGACAGGATGAAACTGTCTGGGCCCAAACCATTATCCCCATCTCGTTCACCTTCTCTTCCTGACTCCTCCATAATCCTACAATGTGGTTGGCTGACTCCCCACTGAGTCATCTCAATTTGTACACACTCCATATTCGAAACTGCCCCTTCAACTGTGACATCTTTAATGTTCTGATAATTATAGTTGTTAGTCAATCAACAATAATTAAGAATCTTTTACGTGCAATACAGTGAGCTACAAGTTATAGTTACAGAGAGTCATATGACAAGGTATCTAGCATTCCTGGCAATATTTACTATATAAAACTGTGCTGGTTATTTTTTGGGGGGAGGAGCCATGTGCTATTTTGTTCCCACAACTGATACATAGTTAATTGATCTATTCATGTCAATCTCTGCTTTCACAAGAGTTACAGTGGAAGCTTTGAAGATCTTACATCCTATTATTGAGCTTTGTTCTTTAGAAGCAGATGGAAACCAACATACTTCAAATTATTTCATAACCAGATAGCCATCCTGGTGAGATGACTTAGACCCTTTAGTCTTTAACCTCCAGTTTGTTAGGTTGTTCATTTTTTGAAATCTGACAAAAGTAGCCTTTACATTTTTTTTTTGTTTACACCACTGATGGAAATTTTCTGTTTCAGAGAGAGAGCAAAGAACTCTACTGTGCCTAGAGACATCCCCGGCCAGGATAATAAACACCTGACTTACCGCTTCATGTGTATCAAGACACTGATACATCACGAGTGCAATCAGCATCCCACACACCCCTCTCCTATTCAGAATAGCAAGATTAACCACAACAATACAATAATAAAGACTGTAGGAGTTCCTGAGTACTGCTAAAACACTAATATGGAAAGAAAAAAGAACAATGACAGAGATTAAAAAAAAAAAATGAAAGGAAGAACCAACCAGAGCAGCAACAGAAACTGAAGAAACCACAGAGCTCTGACGGTGCGTCATGCATAAGAGGATCACGATTGTGAGGGAATCTTGTGTCCTAGGTACTTCCTGTGTTTCCAGGAGATTCATCTTGTCACTCTGCTAGGAACATGGGGGCATCCTTCGAGAGGTGTAAAAGGAGCCCACTGCAAAGCATGATACCGTGCTACAGGGAGGGGATGGAGAGATGGCTCAGTGGTGAAGAGCAGGCTCAGTTCCCAACACACACTTGGTGACTCACAATTGTCTGGAACTCCAGTTCCAGGGAATCTAATGCCCTGTTCTGGCCCCACTGAGTACTGCACTCATGTGGTGCGCATGCATAGTAGCAGACAAAATACTCATACACATAAAATAAATTTTGTTTAAAAGAAGATGTCACAGGCATGACTACTGATGGTGGTCATGGAAAGAGATATTTCCATAGGTTTCAACTTGAGATCTAATCACATTCTTCTGTGGAAAGTTTCGGGGTGAGTCCTTACTGCTTAGGCAAACCAATAAGCAAAAGTAGGAGATGCAAACAACACAGCTGAGACTCCCAAAAAATTAAAGTTCTCAATATGCTTGGGAATGCAATGACAATGACAATGGAAAGTCTGGAGATGGAACATGCCCCAACTAGGGAGAATAATCCATTCAAGAGAACCTCAGTGTAAAATGGAGCCCAATCCCATCCCATCCTCACACCCCATACAAGTGGGTGCAATGGGTGGGTTACACACCACAGTGAGGCTAAACACCGAGTCTGGTCCAGATTCGATTGAAGATGAGAGACTCTATATGGATGCTGCTGCTTAAGACCTTTATTTGTTCAAGTCAGAAACATACAGGTGATCACAGTTCCAGGCAGATGGGGATGAAGTCTGAGACCTCACTGTTTCCCTCAGAGAGGATCTCCTAAAACTCAGTGGGATCAGGAAGCACACACCGGCCTGGGAGATGAATTGGTAGGGAAAGTGGTAAAGTGCTCGCTGTGCAAGCATTTGGCTGTGAATGCAAATCTCCTGCACCTAGATAAAAGGTCTGGAGTGGCCGTGTAAATCTGTGATCCCAGCCTAGGGGAGGAAAGAGGAATGACAGAATGACCTGGCCGCTTGCCAGTCAGCTGAATCCGCCTGAGCTCCACATCCAACAAGAGACTCTGCCTTTAAAAAAAAAAAAAAAAAAAAAAAAGTAAAATGTAAAGTCTTTGGCTTACATTTACACACACACACACACACACACACACACACACACACACACACACACACACACATACACACACACACACAAAGAAAGTAGTCACTAGGTAGGCATGGTAGTTTGCACTTGTGGTCCCAGCACTTGGAGGAAAGTAGGATCAGGAGGCTGAAGAGTTTCATGTCATCCTCAGTTCCATCTGGAGTTCGAGTTCAGCCTGGGCTATAGGAGACCCTGCCTTGAAACCACCCCACAAAAACAAAACAAAACAAAACAACAACAAAAACACTACTGGCTGGGAGAGCAAAATCCCATGGCCACCAATGAGACTTTAAAGTAAACAAATGTAACAATGTAAAAAAACTGTGGGAAGCAGGGAAAGCGACTATTACATAAATCTTAAAGGAGGCAAGCTAGGGGGGAAGAAGGCAAACAAGAAAGGAAAATTTTCAGAGAAGCTTTGAGTAATAGGATAATATAGCAACCACAAAGTCTGGCAAAACGAAACAAAGATTAACATAACAAATAACGTGTAGGGTCGGGACCTGGCTCAGTAGGCAAGTGTTTCCCTACCTTCGGCCTCTACACTCATTCACACACACACAAGCTTCCTCACACACCCTCATGTATGCTTCCACACAAGCATGTGCAAATGCCACACACCAAAGAGTAAAAGAGGACGTAACATAATCTCAAAGAAAGTTTACGTTGATTCCAGGTTGGAATATCAAACGGATTAAACAAATTAGTGAGATCAATTTACCTTATTTCTAATAATTCTCTTTATGTGGTTACATGAAATTTTCAGATTATGTATATAATCTAGGTATCTAGCTCACATACTTCAGCTAGACAGTGATCTTTGTAGTTCTTTCAGGAAGCTCCAACCACCATCCAAGATGCAGCAAAGTAAATTTGTATTCAAGATTCACCCTTGAATATAAATAAAGGAAACTCAGCCTCATAAACTTTTATTGAAGAAACTACCTGATGAGATATAGGAAGGAATAAAAATACAGGACTCATTATTGGAGGAGATATACAAAAGGGGGTTAGTGGCCAGCATTGAAATATAACAAGACAGTGAATGTGGGGGTTATGGCTGCAGAACAAAAGTGACATAAATCTTGATATATAAAGTAAAGATATCAAGCAGGGCTCAGCAACCTTCTTCTGAAAAGAACCTGATAATAAATATTTTAAGCTTATGGCCATCTGGTGTCTGTCAAGGCTATTTAACTTCACCAGTCTAAGTCAAAAGCAAAAATAGACCTTGTGTGATTACAAGAGAGCATGGCCCCATTGTGTTAAAATGTATTTACAAAGCCCAGACCCTTAGCCCCTCTTTAGAGACATTTCGATTTCACTGCTCTAGATTCACAGCAGGAGTAGACAGTGCTTGATCAAATGGGCAAGAGAAACTTAAAACAAAACTGTATGTACAGGGTTTCATTTACCCAAACAGACAGCAGTCCACACTGGGCCTGCCAGTCACAGTTTACTAATGCTGTAAGACAGGAAAGGAGAACGAGCCATGGTGTGGAGCTGGTTTGGTAGAGGGCTGGTGTAGCAAAGGCAGGAAGCCCTGGGTTCGGTTCCCAGCACTGCATTGACCCAGCATAGTGGCACACGGCTGCAATCCCCACATTTGGGGGATGTGGGGGCCAGCACATTGGAAGTTTTTGGACATCCTTGATTATGGCATTTAAGGCCAACCTGGGTTACATGGAACTCCATCTCAGAGAGAGAGAGAGAGAGAGAGAGAGAGAGAGAGAGTTGAAAGGAAGAGAGGGAAGTAGGAAAGGAAGGAAGGAAGGAAGGAAGGAAGGAAGGAAGGAAGGAAGGAAGGAAGGGAAGGAAGGGTGACATGTGATGAGACAAAAATATCTGTGTTATTCAAAAATTGCTAATGAGTACTGAAATAAATTGATTTTGTTTTGCTTTGTCATGTACTCTAACTGTCCTCAGAATCCCCAGTGTTGGGATTACAGGAAATGTAATGACCATGCCTGATGGGGGAGGTCCTTCTGTGTATATATTTGTCTTATTGGTTGATAATAATGTACTGTTGGCCAATAGGAAAGCAAGATAGGTGAGACTAGGAGTCAAAGAGGATTCTGGGAAATGTAGAAATCCAGGCAGGAAGTGACATAGCAAGCAGATTCAAAATATAAGCAGGAAATCGCCCTCTCACTCTTCCTTTTCCTCCTGCTCTCTGCTCTCTTCTCTATGGAGTTGCCATGGGATCCTGGCAAGAGGATGACAGCAGAAGGCATCCTTGATAAGTCTTATAATATAATTAAGACTGAGCTAGCATATAAGAAATCCTAGTCAATTGGACAAACAGCATTTGTACCTAATATAAATCTCTGTGTATTATTTGGGGCCCTAACATGGTGGGCAGAACTCTTTGAGCAGCTTTGGCAGAAAGACTTATCATTACACACGCCCAGTGAAACACATTGAGTGTTGTTGTTGTTGTTGTTGTTGTTGTTGGTGGTGGTGGTGGTGGTGGTGGTGTGTGTGTATGTGTGCCAGCTCATGTGTGTGCTTAATTGCCATTAAATGTCTGTGTATGTAAGAGGATAACTTTTAGGAGTTAATTGTCTCCTTCTACCATGTATGATTCAACTCAATGATTACCGTCTTACCAGTCCTATGTTGTTTTTGAAAACACATGAAATCCACCTCAAAATGTGGTTATTTTCTCATAAAGATGACCTTATAGAAAAAGTATGTATCTTTATGGTGAGGCATTAAAGAAAAAGAGGACATGAAGTTAGGGTGGGGTGACAAGGTAAGACTGAACATGATCAAAATAGATTTATGTTTTAAAAAATATATAAGTAAAGCCAGGCAGTGGTGGCACACACCTTTAGTCCCAGCACTCAGGAGGCAGAGGTGAGCAGATCTCTGTGAGTTCGAGGCCAACCTGGTCTGCAGTGCCAGGATAGGCTCCAAAGCTACACAGAGAAACCCTGTCTTAAAAAGATATATATATATATATATATATATATATATATGTATGTATACTATTGGGGATGAAGATGCTTTAGTTAGATGTTTACTTCTTATCTGTACATTCATTTTTTTCCTATCAGCAAAATTCAAATAACACTGAATTTTTTAAATTTAAAAAATAACTAATAGATAGGGAGAGGGGACTTACATGTGAAACAAGCCTGTTCCCTAACTTGAATTAATAATAATAATAAAAAGAGAAAAAAACTAATAGATAATTTTTATACTCCCATTATTGATAGTATACTTTCACTGTTGGTTTTGAACCCTTTTATATCCACATATTTAAAAACAGGTATTTTTGGACACATGGGAAGGGCCTAGGCCTGGCCCAGGATGATGTGGTAGACTTTGGGGAGCCCCTTTTGAGGACCTTACCCTGCCTGGGGAGTGGAGGGGGGATGACTAGGGGCAGGTGGGATGTTAGGGGGAGGGGAGGGAGAGGGAGAAGGGATTGACATCTGAAGCAAGCTTGTTCCTAATTTGAATTAATAAAATAACAGGTATTTTTGGAAGAAAAAAGCATTTCTTCCAAACGGTCATGAAAAAATCCTCTAACGCACTAGGACTTCACGGGGACAGAAGCCTGGTTATAAAATAGGAACTGTGACAGCCATGAGCTGTAGCCAGTTCCAGCTCCATACTTAGCTACACTTTTTTCTGTCACATTATCTATGATAATTATTTCTTTAAAATATACTGCTGTTTCTGTTTTTTAGGCTTATGCTCTCTGGTCAGCTCAGGTCAACTATCCTGAGGCTATGTTTCCTTCTTCTCGTGATATCTGACCTTACAAAATCAAAGAATGCATTCTTTTTCCCTTCTAGGTCATTTTGACAGACACCCTGTGAGCTAAAAAAATCATAACCGCTGATACTCCTGGGACAGAGAGCAGAAGGCAAGAAAGTCCTTGTGCTGAGGGACCTGTGTTTGAGCACATTTGCACTCCAATTTTTCTTCCATAGACAGAAAGGAGATTGTCCACTCTTGGGAGGTGGGGCAGCACTCCATATCACAGACATGACCAAGGGGGATTTCCCAGTTCTCTGAGGAAAGTAACTTGAGCAACACGAGACAGCAGAGGAGGTCATGGCAGCTCAGATATCTCTTACAAGGAAGATTAATTTCTGAAACAATGAATCTGTCTCTGATCCCGGTTCAAACATGTGTTCATACCACCCTCCAGTCTATGTTATTCTCAGTATTAAAAATGTTCCACAGTTCTATATGTAGCTAGGATAGACAACTTATAAAATGCTACCAAATGTCAATTCGATATTTACCATTTCATTTTAATAAGTTTCATGTTGTCTAATGTGCATTTAAACACTGATCTAAATATGAGAGCTTAGGCCAGAAAGAAAATAAATAATATTTTTTCAAATAATCTACAGTGTATACCTTGCAGGCAATCTCATCCCAACAACTCTCCTCTTTTTTTTTTTTTTTAGTCACTATCATTATAACAGAAATGGTGAATTCAAAAAAGAAGGGACAGGCAACAGCTTGGTGTATAAAAGTATTTACTGCAACAAACATAAGGACCTGAATTCAAATCCCCAGAACATATGTAAAACTGGTGTGTGTTGGGAACCCTCATGTTCCTATGGTGAGGGAAAAGACAGGAGACTCCCTGAGAGCCGTTGGGTGCTCTTCTGGTGTACACACTAGTCTCAAACAAGGTAGAAGGTGGGACCAGCATCCAAGGTTGTCCTCAGACCGAAACACTTGCACCAGGGTGCACATCACCTGTTCTTAGACACACACACACACACACACACACACACACACACACACACCTTTTAAAGGATAAGAAAACCAACAGCTCTTATAGCTCTATGAACTATACCCATTTTCTTCTGATGCCAGCCTGTCTCTTGGGCTCTTAATACCACCTCAAAGATAACTGTTTCGATAGATAAATTTTAGTTCAAATCCATTCAAACATTTAAAAATAATTTTCCCTGGAAGAGAAACATCTATTCTGGACTTTGGATAGAATAGCCCTTCAGCAGTCTTTAAATAGCAAGCTCTTCATCAGACCCAATGCACCACACACTCCAGGCCCTACACAAATAGTCATTCGGTTTGTCCAGCTGCACATAGCCCCACAGATCTCAGCCCTGAGCATGCTGGGTATATTTAGCAAGCACTCTTGTTGCTTATCTTCTTCAGTATATTTTAAAAATAACTCCAAGTAAGAGACTTATGCTGCTTTAAAATTTGCCTCCTATTTTTCCTGTTTGAGTTTCCTGAGACCCTTTCACCCACTCTGGGGCTCGGGAGGTTATCAACCTCCCACGAGTTCCCACTAATGAGGTAGATAAGAGGTGAGCTCATACTGGTAGTGCAGGAATCGCCGGGCAAACACCTCACAGCACAGAGCGGGCATTGTGAGAGCCACCCAAACTGAGTGGGGGAGTCAGATGGCTGTGCAGGCTAATGAAACTTGTTCATTCTAGAACGGTCCCCATTCCCTGCCAATTCTATGAGACATATTTCCACCACTATGATGCTCAAGAGAGCCTCAAACTTATGATCTCCCTGCCTCTGTCACCTGAATGCTGGGTTTGTAGACTGTCACAGCAATCTCTAGAACTTAGTTCTCACCTCTTGGTCGATCATGAGGCGTGGAGAGAGTGTCATGTCATTTGGTACCCTGAAAGCTATAGCTGTTTTTCCTCCTGGATGACGGAGTAAAAGATTATAACACTAACTGCCTGGTGGTCAAACTTGTAACCCGTATTCCAAAAAGACGAGGCAAAGGCCATTCTCTCTGTCTTTCTTGTACTATCGTGAACAATGAAGGGGAAGAAATGCAAACATTAGTGTCCAAGCAGAAAAAAGTGAACAGCAGTGATCTTTTCCAGACAGAGAGCGAAAGCAGATCTCTGCACCCAGTTAGGCCCTCTGTGAAGCCAGAACTAAAAAGTCTCCACCCACCACCACCCACAGGAATATCCAGGAGGCTTGCCCTGTGCCTGGGACTAGTATGGGGAGAAATATTGAAAACCCCAAACCTAAAGCACACATTCATGTGAGGATCCCCTTCCTATTACTACCAAGACGTCAAAATGAAAGAGTGTGACTGCTGTGAGTAAAGTGGGAGCCACACAGAAAAATCAACAACAATGCAGAGAACCAACAAGGCCGGAAATGGGAAGCACAGCTAGGACCCTCTAGGCACTATTCTCATGGAGGTGAGGCGAAGGAAGATAATTTCACAATGAAATTAAATAAAAAAATAAGTCCACACATGGACAAGCAGACTAACAAACAATCCACCTCCCCAAGGAAAAGTCAGCAAGTGTAACAAATGGAGGCTTCACACCACAAAAGCTAGTCATCACTGACCTCAACAAGGCTTTCAAAACTGTCTCAGAGTTCTGTTGCTGTGAAGGGACACCATGACCACAGCAAACTCTTACATCTAATTGGGGCTGCCTTACAGTTCAGAGGTTTCATCCATTGTCATCGTGGTGGGAAGCATTTCGGCATGTAGGCAGACAGGGTGCTGGAGAGGAGGTCTACACTGGATTGACAGGCAGCAAGAAGAGAGAGAGAGACTGGGCCTGGCTTGAGTGTCAGAAACCTCAAAACCTGACCCCAGGGACACTTCCTCCAAGGCCACACCTATTCCAACAAGACCACACCTCTTAATAGTGCCACTCCTTAGGAGCCTATGGGGACTATTTTCATTCAAACGACTACAAAATCCAAATGGCTTAAATAACAAAGAAAAGAAGCAACAATGCAGAACCAAGGCAAGGATGAAAAAGGCAGCACACAGGATAACACAGCATAGTCCATGCAGTGCTTGGCTGTGCAACATCCCCCATAGGCTCATATGTCTACACTGTCTGTCTCCAGTGGGTGGCGCTGTTTTGGGATGTTGTGGAATCTTTGGAAGTCAGAGTCTAGCTAGAGAAAACATGTGTGGGAGGGTGGTGGATAAAGTTTAACTTTGAGGGTGGCACACACAGTTTGATCTAGATAGCCTGCCATTCACAGTTTACCTCTTGATGCATCGTCTCCATTTCCTCCCGAATCCCTCCAGGAGGCGGAGGCAAGAGGCTGTCAAGTTCAAAGCTAGATGGGCATACATATGAGTTCAAAGCAAGTGTAGGCTACATTGAAAGATCACGTCTCAAAAGCATCATGACATTTTAGAGGAGAAGATATTTGGATTCCATCTTTAAAGATGAATGACAAGATCCAGGCTAGGAAGAACATTATAGCTGAAAAGTCTCAGACAGATATGATGGCCGTGTGGTGCTATTTCAGGAAAATCTCCCCCTTGTCTCTTTTCTGGATGACGTTCTATCATGTGACTCCTGGTTATATGACTTCGAAGAGGCTGTGATTGAATTAAGAGATTCCCTCAGCATCATGTTGTTTTGGTACAACACGCCATAATTTCATAAGCATTAGATGCCTAGAATCCTATAGTAACTCCGTGGGGATTTCCTTACTCCATTTTGAGATGGCGTAATTTATTAATAAAGAAGTAATTTTTTTAAAAGTCATGACACATAAACACCAGAGTCCAAGCTGTGTACACCGTGGTAATGGGGCCACAGTTGCTCCTTCTCACAGGGATGCCCACCTGTCCTGACCATCTACACTTAGGCCAGGAAAAGATGTCTTCCTTTTGTGTTTCCTGTACTGCAAAAGTGACCCAAACAGTACCTTTTGTTCAGGGTACAAATGAAGACCGAGCACTTTGGGATGGTGGGTGGTCCACAGCATTGCGTCTCTGAAGGCAAGGTAGTCCTTGTCCCTGATACCTGGTCCCATGATAAAAACTGTTGTGTTGGCATCTCATTCTCGTGCCCTGCATACCCTCTGGCATATTCTCCTCCTGGTCAAATCTCCATTTCCTATAAACAAGCGTCTGAAGCAACATAGGTGATCATGTGGGGTTCCAGTGAAGGCCTGAAACAGAATGAAAAGGAAACTCTAAAAATCTGCTTAATATTCAAGATAAACCTGGCATGCAGACTGAAGCCGAAGGGAGCAATGGGAGTCAGAAAAGGAGAAGTTCATTGCAACTTAAAAGTGTTCCAAAGCCTTGTTGGAACTGGATGAAGAAGATGGCTTCCAAAAAGAGAAGGATGCCTGGAAATTTGAGGGCTGATAGGAGCCTTAAAATTCATGTAATCTGTTCTCCCACCGCCCCCACATCCTGGTGAGAAGGAGCCGTGTAAGCAAGGGTTCAGGCTGGACCACATGAGGCTTTAGAGGAGTCTGGTCTGACTGACGACATCCTTGCTGTCAAGAAATTCTGGGAAAAGCAGCTTTGACTCAGGAGGGCTCAGACGACAGTAAATGGATGAGTAACGAGCACTTCCTTTCACAGGCCAAGCCAGCGTTTCAGTTTTATGAAGCATTTATCATTATTGTCCGTTAAAGGGTCCGTCTTCTTTGTTGACCTTGGAGATGCAAAGGGAATGGGTTGTTCTTTTAAAGCACTATTATTTCACTAAACAGCTGACATTAATTATACTGTCCCACTCACGATGCACTGGAGTGGTAGGGCTTCATGTGCTGTCTCTTGGGGAAGAAGGTACCTCGTGGTACTACTCAGTTTCCATTGAACTTCGAATCTTTAGGCTTCTAGAACACTGCCGAGATTACTAGTCCACCCTAAAATGCTATCAATCAAATAAGAAAAATACTTTGAGCTCTGCCGGGCACAAAAAAGTCTAGGTGTGGGATGAGGTTAAGTGGATAAAAACATTTTCACAGAAGTAACACAAGGATTGGCACCCTACAGGCCCGGGAGCATTGCTGTGTGCCTTCTGGTTCATGAGTGAAATTTTGTTGGGGTGATGCCACGCCCATCCTTTACGCTTTGTCTACGTGCTACTGTCCTGCTAAAACAGCACGTAGTCGTTAAAGAGGCCAGATGGCAGGCCGCAGACACAGCTCCTTTGGTAGAGAGCTCCTGTGGCAGGCATGAGGGCGTGGACTCAATCCCCAGAATAACAGAAACTGAGCATGGCGGTGCTGTGACCGCAAAGGCAAAAGGATCAAGGTCCTCTTTGAATCTAGTGAATTCTATCCCAGCCTAAGATACACATAACTTCATCTAAAACAAAAAACAAACAAACAAATAAAAAAAACAGTTAAAAGAGTCAAGTGGCCAGCATGGACTAAAAAGTTTCCCTGATCATTACTGATTAGTCTTTGTACTCTCAGTGGCCAAATGTAATTAAGAATATATCAGTCTTACCTATTTCTTTTTATCCAGTGAGCTTCACTGAATACTAAAAATGGTGGAACTTTGGTGAGGGGTAAAGAAAGTTAGAATCTGGCTCTTCCCAATAATACTGAGAACTAAAGTGGATGATTTCAAGATGTGTCTTAAGCACTGAAATGAAAACACACATTGACACTAGGAAGGCAAACCAGGAGAGCTTTCCAGAAACTAGAAAACCCATTCTTGAGAAACAAGGCCAGAGGGAATTGATCAAAGAAAGATGAGTGACCCTTTGTTTTATATAATATAAATGTAAAATTTTGCTTGAAAAGGTATAATTTTATATTAATGATTGAGTTCATAGGTGACCTTTGGCCCTGCAATGTTCAAAACAATGTTTTTGCAACACAGTCCCCCACCCCAGTCCTTTGGTTCTTGCATTCTTTCTGCTCTCTTCCACACCATCCCCTGATCCTTGGAAGGAGTAATACAGTTGAACTCATTCAGGGCAATGCACTCCACTGTGCCACATTCTCAGCCCTTCATCCAGTTAGGAATCTACACTAACCACCACTCTCTACAATACAAACCTCTCTAACAAAGGTTGAGGGTAGTGTTAACACGGAGATGTAACTAAGTACCGAGATTCCACAGGTCAATTAAGGAAAAATTCCAGTGCTTGGCATGGAATGCTTCTTTATGAGTGTTGGCCAAGGAGGTCCCAGATGCTCCCGAGCAATACAGGCTGTTATCCTTCCTCTTAGTTGCCCATCATAACTAAATGAAAAGCATCTATTGCTGAAAGCATCATGCTTTGGTCACAGGTCATGGAGCAATCAAACTGGAACTGAGCTTTCACAGAGCTGGAAGGTGTCATGCAGGTGGCTGAAGGAGAAAGGTCATTAACAGTCTTACCCACCTGTGGAAGCTCCCTCCTCAGCTGTATGGAGAAAGAACCTAAGCTTGAGACTTATCTGAAGCCAGATGCTGAGTGTGCTACAGGGTCAGTGGAAGGCAGCCCATCTCAAGAAAACTTGAAAAGACTATGTGGAAGGGGTCTGCCTAACAGGACAATGGAACCTGTAGAGAGATGTTGAAAGATGCTCCATCACCCAAGATGGCTAAGAAGGGAGCATAAGTCGTCATCTGTGGCACAAATCTTCACAACTAGAAGATTTGATACTCAAAAGCGGTGAGACAGTGTGAGAGCTGTTTACACAGGCCACGCTTTGAAAAGTGCAGAATGTGAGAAAATGTCTCCTACGGGCTAGAAACAGCTGCAGCAGTGCCACTCAAGACTTTGCCCCTGAATCCTCATCTGGAAGCACAGGTGGTAGCAAAAGGGAGAGATGGAGAGGGAGAGCGGAGAAGCTGAACACGTTTCCTCCTCCCTGCAGACTCCCAAGCTTGACAAACCTGAGCATGGAAAATGGAATCAAGTTTTAATCTGGATGGCCGGCTGAGAGTATAATATCACTTGGGGCTAGACTTTATTATGGTTTTATCTTAAATTTCCCCCAAATGTCGATACTCTCGAGGCCTGGGTGACGCCTCGGGTGCTTTGGAACCTTTGGGAGGGCGGGCCTAGTGTGAGGAAGTTGGGTTACTGTTGGAGGTGCTTCCGGGGATGCTGGGACTCCAGTCCCTTCCCCTCCTTCTTTGTTTCCCAGCTGCCATGAGGTGAAGAAGCATCTTCTACCTTGTACACTCCTTGAAACCTTACGTTCTCACCACACACTTAAAGCGACAGGGACAAGTGACCACTGGCCAAAACCAAGAGGCAAAACAGCAACCTGAAGACAGTAAAATACTTCATCCTCTTCCGTATCACAAGTGAAATTGAGGGCCCAGTAACACTACTGAGTGGAAGAAGGAAAGAAAGGATGACGGATCTCTGACACCAGCCATGACCCCTCCCGTTACTGTGTTTCTGTGTTAGTGACTTTCATTTTTTTCTTACTTTCGTTTGTTCTTAAGACAGGGTCGGCAGCCTAGGCCAACTTAGAACTCGCTCTGTAGCCCAGACTGATCTTGAATTTGTGATCCTCCAACTTCGGCCTCCCAAGTGCTCAAACTTCAAGCATGTGCCCCAATCCCTTCCGTGTGCACCCGTCAGACCTTTCCAACAGACCCCATGTGTAAAACGTGTGGGGCTTTGTGCCAAGCCTTTCTGTGACTTATCTAATGGGCCCTTTCTTTCCAGGGAACTTTGTCTAAGAATGACACTAAAAACCCATTCTCATTTAAGACACAAGGCATCTTTTTATTTTGGTTGTGAGCCTAGCCTTTAACGGCTGAGCCATCTCTCCAGCCCACAAGACATCTTTTTAATAAACTGGAAAATGACATTAACAAATAAAAATATTGCCCTAAATTTTATACTCTCAATGGAAAGACGATGTCCCTAGTTCTGCATGGTCTGTCACTCTAGCTGCTGGCTGGATGTCACTACTTAAATTTAAATTAATTAAAGTTTTAAGAAGATTTACCATTAGTTTGGAAATAACCACCATATTGGACAGCAGACACGTAGGACATCTTCATTATAATAGATACAAGTGTCAAAGGCTTGAAAAAGTAAAATATTATTCCTTATTTATTAAGTTATTTTGGGTTTTTTGTTTGGTTGGTTGGTCTTTTGTTGCTTTTGGTGGTTTGAGACAGGATCTTACTCTATAGCCCAGGATAGCCCAGAATTCCCTATGTAGCCGGGAATGGACTTAAACTTGCAGGGATCTTCCTGCTGGGCTTCCTAAGAACTAGAACTACAGGCATGGGTCACCTTGTACGGCTCTTGTTACTCATTTTTAGGGACAGGCTGAGTTTCCTTGATTCTTTATTTTTAAACAGCCTTTTATGGCCAACAAACAAGCAGAAATACAGAGTTGCAGAACTTCTTCCTGGAAGCCTGACTCGGCTCCAGAATGCCGGCAAGCCGTTCAGATCTCCACGGGGAAATCTGCTGAGCTTCGTGATGTCATGGACCGGCTGTTTCTGAGAAGCTTCCATGGTCCCTCTGCTAAACACACAGAGCTTCTTTGTACTGCATTCTTTTCCCATGGCTGTCCTTTTCACTTCCCTTTTATGTGAGTCACGATTTAAGGCATCAGGGCCACATTTTTTTTTTTTATTTTTTTTTTAGTGAGTAGATCTGACTGTGAACATGGGTGAGAAAGGAACATTCAGGAATATTTGGGGAATTCTGTCATCTTAGAGACTAATAACACAAGAAACTTATACTTACTTTTGACAAGAAAAATCAAGACTTTTGACAGTCCAAGATTTCAGATCCTACACACTGCCTCCTTCCTACCACAGAACAAGCTAAACATGCCTTTGTCAAAATTTAACTTTCCTTCTAGCTTCTTTCTCCATGAAGGAGATAAACATAGATAATTAGATCATCCACAACCATTTTTATTTTCCAGTGAAGATTTCTAAGAGACCTGATCTAATGTTTAGTTGGAAAATGTCATTTAATTTTCTACAATAGGAAAAATCTGCACTTAAAACTACACCCTGTCATACCAAAAGGACAAGGTCCCTTTACAAGCATCGTGGTCACCACTAGAGTAATCCTTTGTCCCCATCCTGGGGGAGGGCAGCCAATAAGGAAACAACCTTGTAAGACATTTCAGCGTGTGTGTGTGTGTGTGTGTGTGTGTGTGTGTGTGTGTGTGTGTGTGTGTGTGCTTTCTGTGTTTGCTGTACCCTACAACTATATGGTTTTGACAACTAGACTTCTGAAGTTTAACTAATACAGCAAAGATTTTATTTTCATAGTTGCAGGATATACATTTTCTAACTACAGGAGAACTTGATTGAACAGAAAGTGATTCTCAGTATACCCCTCCAGCCCCTTCTTACAACCGATGAAAGGCTTAGAAAACCCCACTTTAGAAAACTACTTGACAGTCTTGAGTAATTTAAGGAACTTAAAATTGTTTGCTTCTAACATTTCCTAAGGTCTTTTGAGAATTTTCCCAGACTCTGTTATAATATTAGTGTTAAAAAAAACCCACATATAATAATAATATAATTCAAGGAAAGAGGAATGAAGGTTAGGCTGGAAATGAATGGTAATGATTTTGAATTTCCAGGAAGTGAAGAATTTCAAGGAAATCTAGGTGGGGAAAAAGGAAGTGATGGGAATAAGCCCAAGACCCATCAGGAAGGGGAACAGAACACTGTACAGTGCTTTTCAAAACTTGAATATGACAGAGATTGCTTTCTGCTATGGGGCAGCTGTTGGTTGGGACTCTACACTCCCATGTTCTAAGGGACATGAGAGCGGATGCTGGCAGGCCCACAATTGGGTGTAGTGTCCCCAAATCACCTCAATCACCACAATCATTAAATAACTCACATTTATATTGATTCTTTACAAGACTGGCCCTCACATATTTTGTGGGAGTGTTATTAAGTGAATAAAACAGGAGTCTATGAGATATTTTGGGTAAATTGTAACTATTCTATGAAAACAGGCCTCAAGAGGCTCGGGGGACTCAAAGGGATTTGGTAAATCCCTTTATCAAATTCTGAATCTCACCTCAAATCTGTATTTGCCCTTCCCAGGCTGAATGCAGTTAGATACCTCAGTAACAAAAATGTCCCAGGCTCAGGTAATTTGAAAGTGTTGACTTAAAAACAGTTCCTGAGCTGGTGAGATGTCTCAGCAGGCAAAGAACAGCTCAGCTAAACCTGATGACCTGAGTTCCATCCTGGGACCCAATGGTGAATGGAGAAAATCAGCTCCCACAAATCGTCCACTGAAAGCCGGGCGTTGGCAGTGGATGCCTTTAATCCCAGCACTTGGGAGGCAGAGGTAGGCGGATCTCTGTGAGTTCGAGGCCAGCCTCGATAGAGCCAGTGCCAAGTTAGGCTCCAAAGCTACAAAGAGAAACCCTGTCTCGAAAAACCAAAAAAAGAAAAAAAATCGTCTACTGAGTTCTACAGACACATTGTGGTACACACGTACACACGTGTACACACACACACACACACACACACACACACACACGTAATACAAAGGTTTTTTGGTTTTTTTTTTTTTGTTTTTTTTTTAACAAGTTCCTTTAACTGTTGATGGCTCAACAGTTAAGAGAGCACACTGCTGTGGAAGAGAACCCAAAAAGTTTGGTGACCAGCATGTAGTTCCAGTTATAGGGGGGGTCTGATGGCCACTGAAGGCATCTGCACCCATGTACACACCCTACCCATGAACACACATGCATACACATAATTAAAAATAAAAATAAATCTTTTTAAAGAAGTGTTCCCTTTATTGTAAGACTCTCAGAGTACTTAACACAAATATACATTTGAATCTTTGAGAGTGATCTATGCAGCCAAGAGCTCATGGTTGGGGAGCTCATGGAGCCTGGGGGTGAACCTGTTAAATGGACATAGTATCAAACTGCCCTCTAAACTTGTATCTATGTAGCTGCAGATTAGTGCAGCTCTCAGAGCCCATCAAAGAAGGTGTGTGTGTGTGTGTGTGTGTGTGTGTGTGTGTGTGTGTGTGTGTGTGTATGGTGCCTGCAGAAGTCAGAGGTTAGGGAGGTCCCGAGCTAAAGAGTATCTTCTGAATAAGACAGGAATACTTTATTCATGAACTCACAGTAGCTGTTCTTGCCTGCACAACATCATGCCAGTCAACATTCCAACAGAGAGGAGAAAGAATTAACAGTTGATGGCTTCTGGGGAAAGGAAAGTCACTTTTCTTTAAGGGCATGGCTCCTGGTGTGTTAACCATGTTCCAGTGGACAGCTCCATAACCAGAAGTATATGGGCAGTATAAATTGAATTGTTATTAAAATAAACAAAAAAAGGAACACAATGTTTGGGCATTTAGGAAGAGTTGGAGAAGGAGTTGGGGTAAATACGATCAAAACTTTGCATGAAGTTCTCAATGAATTAATAAAATAAATTTTAAAAAATAGAGAATTGTCTACAGACACACACACCCCCATGCTGTCGTCATAGGAACCTTCTTCACAACTTTTATGGATGAATTCCCACACTGAGAATATTTTGTTGGCTTTTAAAATATTTAATATTCATAATGCATATAATGTGTTTTGATGAAATCCACTCCCATATTCCTTTCCTGTCTAATTCCTCCCCATTCCCCCACTGCTTTCTCCTTGGTGGTAGTTTTGAATGAGCTCACTCTCCTATTCCACAAACACTACTTAAATCAGTGTAACCAATATATAAAAACAAGTTAGTAGTAAGGTTCTCAAAGGTGGCCAGGGGGCCAGAGCAAGAATGATCACTTTTGCAACAGTCGATCTGATGGGGTCATGGAGAAAACAGCTTCCATAAAAAACAAGGGAAACAAAATCATGCTGATCATGTTCACACACAGATTACCAAGCTAGACTGTTCAAAATCATCATTTCACAGCTGCCCTGTGACTGTGCCCCATGGCACCTCGTGATCTCTGCCTTTGAGGGCGAAGATAAAGAAGAAACAATTCCCACGTGCAGGCCTTGGAAATCGAAACACACAATCACCCAGTAGGATGACTAGGGGAACACACCTACCTACATAAAATGTTTGAAGTCCAAAGCTACAAAAATGCTTCTTGGATCTTTCTTTGGGTTTGCTATATTGGAATAACTACTCGATGGAGGTTTCTCCTACAGCAGATGGGCCCAGGAGATTGATAGGCCATGAATTCTAGGTATGTACATAATAATTTCTTCCTTCTAATATAAAATATGGCCTTGCTTGCATTTCCTCCTTTTACACAGAGATAGAATCTGTGCCGTGGAACTTGAGAAGGAAGTCACAGATATGCCCCCATGGTGGCTAGATGAGCCCCCTCAGATATTAACGATCTCCTTTATAGGACATTGTGTTCAGTAATGACTCAAAATGTGTCTATTTCAAAGTCACCCAGAGGGCTATGATCCAGCCTAGAGATCCTGATTCAGTGGGCCTAAGAGTCTGCCTTTATCAGAAATTCTTGTTGCTGCAGTTGCTCCAAGAGGAGCCCCCTCCCCAAACCCCTGTGATGACCTGGCCTTCATCCATTAGACAGAAGGGTCTTTTCATTAGACAGAAGGGTCTGAGGTGGTGATGAACTTAGAGCCCACAATGGATCCAGTAAAGCTCCTTGGGCCGTGAGTCCCAGATGTAATCCCTGTTCGCTACTGCTCTGTCCTCCACTGCTTCCGTCATGAGCTCAGCCTCAGATTGTGGTGTGTAGATCCTCCCTACACAATCACCCGCTCCATTCCCTTATCAGGAAAAACTGAGACTTTGAGACAGACTCGGAGATTACTGTGGGTCCTGTCTAGTCTTCCAGGCTACCCTTAAGGCCTTTTATTGTCTTTCGACTATTTTACGACTCTATTGATTCTTAGAACTGAGAATAATGAATGTGACTCTGTTCTGAGAAATGAATTGAACCCCTTAAAATGCAATTGACTGGGGGCCCAGGTTCGGCCCAGGTGGCTTCCAGGTGACCAATATGAAAGCAACAGCTGCCAGGGAATTAATTAGATAAGACATACTTTTACCAAATTCTTTATAAAAGATAGTAACTTTGAACATCACAATTGCAGCCTTGAAACTTCAAGCCTATCTTACCCAGAGGTTCAACCACCACAGGCTCCACAGGGACAGACTAGAAAGACCTGAGCCGCATAGCTTGGAAAAACTCCCAGCTTCAGGGCTCTCTGAGCCTCAGGCACTCCCCCCATCTCCCTACCCTCACCCTACCCCACCCCTCACCTGCAGGGCCAACTTGTCATCTGTGTAGTGGGGCCATGATATGAGCCCTCAGCCCTACTCCCTGGGAGTTTCCTACATCTGCCAGGGTAAATCACCACAAACAGCATACATCTGTGAAAACACACCCTCTTGCTACTGGAGAAGTCCAAGTCAGACATCAGCCTTGCTGGGCCACAGTCCAGGGGGGGGGGCACTATTGATCTCTCCTACAGGCTCCCGGAGGCATCTACAGTCTGCCTGCTCCAGACCCCAGGTCACTAATCTTATAGCCCTTCCTGCCATCTTCAAACTGCACAGCCCCGCCCCGATGCTGAGCCTGCTACCTCCTGATGAGGACTTTTGGTGACAATGGACCCTAGATGGCATGCAGAAGTCCCCAACTCAGGGTTCTCAACTTGATCCCATCTGCCTTACTCTTTTTCTCTTCAATGTAATATCCTTAAATTCTAGTGATTAGGAAATGCTGGTCTTTGGGGAACCATGTCCTACTGATCACTGTAGATCCAGAGCAGAGACTTCTATGCTTTGGATGGAGTGTGAATGTCTCATTTGGCACTCAGAGTCCATGTGTCGGGATGATCTGCTCTCTGTACAGTGATACGAGGGATGACTGACTTCAGAAGCAGGATTCCAAGGGAGGTATTTTGGCGACTACAGGTACTGCCCTCAAAAGAGATTAACTAGTTGTTCCCAGAAGTACAGTGGGAATAAAGAACTTGCCCGGCCCCTCCCTGCATACCAGTTGTCTTGCCCCTTGACCTCTGCCTCTACCTTGTAATTTTATCATGTCATTCACGGTGTGACACAGCCAAGGGGCCCTCACCAGCCAAGCATCAGCCCCTTGAGCCTCAACACTGAGGGAAAAAAAATTCCATTTTCTTTATACCTTAAAAAACTACAATTGATTATTTGTCTGTAAGGGCTACCAAATACGCATCTATTTATAAAACTGTCATATGTCAGCATTCTTACTGCCTGTGTGTGTGTGTGTATTTTTAATTGTCTTTTGGCTTACAAACAACTCTGTAAGTTATACAATTTATAAGAACTCCTCAAGAATTTATGAAATAAAATCTCAGACATAGTTTCATTAAATATTTTTATGATTTTTGTATTGTATGACTTTGCTTTTTATTAAAAAATAATCTTCCAACGTTCTATAGTCTCCTAAATTGGGGGTGTAACTCTTGAATGGCAGGATAAGAAATACCAATCACATGCTTTTCCACAAAAGCTGTGGAATCTGTGGCAAAGATTATCAAAATCAAATTTTTTGAGCTCTAGAAATTAAAGTGCTTCAATATTGCATTGTATGTGCATATTTGTAAAAAAATGACTGAATCTCGTCGAGATTTTTCCTGCACATAAACCCTTCTAGTTCCCCTAACCCCCTGGCTGCACTGAGTGTTTATAAAACAACATCCCTGATGAAATGGAGGCTGTCCCAGTTTGTTTTTGTTGTTGAGATAAAACAGTGGCCTAAAGCAACTTGAGGGGGATGGGGCTTACTTCATCTTCCAGAAGACAGAGCATCACCACCAGGGAAAAGCAGGGTAGGAGCTTGAGGCAGCCACCTCATGAAGGCAGGAACTGAAGCAGAGACCATGGAGGAGTGCTACTTCCTGGCATCCTTCCTCTAGTTGGCGGTGCCCACAGCGAGTCCTCCTATAACAATTAACAATAAAGAAGATGCCCCTGACAGACTCGTCCACAGGCCAATCTGGAAGTGGCGTTTCCTCCTCCCAGGCGACTCTAGCTTGAGTCAAGCTGATAGCCATAACCAAAAAGCTATGAGAACAGGCAGTCAACAGCCGATGGAGAGGAAAAAGAGTGGGCTGGAAACCTCCCCAAAGCCGCATCGTGGACTAAAATTTACCTATGGAGCTGCTTGTTGGAGACGTCCAATTTCAGGGTTTGTCTTTATTTTAGACAACTCGGAACATTTTTGCATGCCAACAGCCCTCAGCTAAAAGGAAAAAATAATCAATGGCAAACCAGGTTCAGGGGTACAGGCTTCTAGTTCCAACTACCCGTGATGCTGAGGTGGGAACACTTAGCTTAAGAATTTGAAAAAGGAAGATGGGCTGACCTGGACAAAGAGACCCAGGGACAGGCAGTCATCTCTTGGCTCCAAACAGAAAACACCAGCTGCCAGGCACCTTGCAGCACCTGGAAAACGGGCACTATTCGGTGAGCAAACATACGGTGTGGTATGGGAGAGACAGACAGACAGATAGATAGAGACAGACAGACAGACAGACAGACAGACAGAGACAGATACAGAGACAGAATGGTTCATTTCCTGTAGACAGAGGCATATCTGAAGAGGCAGTGAGAAGCAGGCTGAGTGATGGGTGGCTTGACTACCATGATGATGTTTGGGCCTAGGCTGCTGCTGGGACCCTGATGCAGCCATGGTCTATGATGATGTCGGTGGCTCCTGATACGACCCAAGGCCGAGAGGATAGGACTGTACAGTTGGTCCCACCTCTCACTGGCTGCAATGCTAGAGAGAACTAGTCCTGCCTGCCCCTCATTGGCTGAAGCATTCTGGAGAGAGGGTCCTACTCCTCAGATGGTCCGGACAATAGAGCTGACCCTATTTGCAGGAGCATGGGCAAGCTGGCCCTGAGGAGGTAAGCATAGGAGAGCGGGCCGCATCCCTCTTGGCTGCCATGTGGTGGCACGGGTGAGGGAAAGATGCCCTCCTCCCAGGCCCCCTCCTTCCCTCTTCCCCCCGCCCCCTCTTCCCTTCGCCCCCTCTGCCCCTCGCCCCTTGACAGCTGCAGCAGGTGCGGGTCCTGCTCCAACCAACCCCTTACCAGCTGCAGCACTGGAGAACGAGCCCTGCATCTCAGCTGGGGAGGGGTGCGGGAGCCAGCCCTGAGGGCATGAGAGAGGGCCATAGCTGGTACTGCCTCCCTCATCTGTGGTACGGTGGGGGCCGGGTAAGGGAAAGATGCCTTCTCCTTTCTCGTACCACCTCCAGATGTTGGGTGAGCTGATCAGCTCCAACACTCAGGAAAGCCGGCCCTGTACCTCACCTGGGCAGCACAGCAGAGCTGACCCTGTTGACAGGAGCACAGGTAAACTGCCCGGAGACATGAGCATGGGAGGTCTGGCCCCACCCCACCTGCCAGAAGGTAATGTGGGCAAAGGAGAGACGCTCCCGTGCACCTGTGGCAGGTAGGAGAGCTGGCCCTGAGGTCATAAGAGTGGGAGAGCTGTCCCTGCCTCCCACCAGCTGCAGCCCTTGGGAGAGTGCCCCCACCACCTCATCTGAGCAACACGGTAGAGCTGGCCCTGAAGCTATTGGTGTGGGAGAGCTGACCCTGAGGGCCTGGAAGCTGGAGAACTGGCCCCTCCCCTTGCTCATCCCTGCTGGGGGCAAACTAACTGGAGCGCTCACCCTGGTGGTGAAAACAGAGGAGAGCTGGTGCGCTGACCAACCCAGGCCCAGAACCAGGGTTATGAGTTGGCCCACCCCAACACCCACCCCATTTGTGACCTGCTCAAGTACATGAAGAAAAAACTGTCAACTAGAACGCCTTCTTCCTGTTCACCACTGAGGGCATCCCTTCCCTGGGTCGCACACTTTCCTTATCTTCCTGTCCCTAGTGAGAGAGATGATTCAGTGAGGGGGGCTCAAAGCACCCTCCCCTTCACCAGAGCAATTAGTATGCCAAGTCTCGTCACCTCCAGAAGCCCTTTCTGTTGGCTAAAGGGACACCTCACACCATCCTTTAGAACCTCAGTGAGTGGTGAGAAACCATCCATGAAAACGGAAGTGTAAAACTTAGTGTATCTTCCTCATAGAGACAACACCCTGGGCATCCCCCGGGCATTTGGACACCAGCACAGGCTCACATAGGCTGATGTGCTGGTCAGATTTTATTGTCAACTGGACACAGCCCAGTGTCACCTGAGGAGGGAACCTCAATTGTAGAATTGCCCCCATGAGATGGGCCTATGGAATGGAGCGGGGTGGGGCATTTTTGTGATTGCTCATCAGCCCACTGTGGCTGGCGATATCATCTCCCAAAAGGTGGATGTGGGCTAGCTGAGCAGACCGGAGGGAGCAAGCCAATAAGCAGCATTTTCCCATGGCTTCCACTTAACTTCCTGCTTGAGCTCCTGTCCTGACTTCCTTCCGTGATGAACTATGACCTGGAAACATGAGCCAATGAACTCTTTCCTTGCCTGAGTTGTTTTTGGCCACAGTTTTTATCACAGCAACAGAGAGTAAACCAGAAGGCAACCATAAAGCTTGCATACACAGAAAACAGAAATGGCCTGCCCATTTCTGAGCAACCAACTTGTGAGAAGAACCGGGGTTATCTTACTCAGCCAAGGGCTTTTTCTGTCTGCCCCCATTTCTATTGTTGCTATTTTTAAACAAATGGATACCTACAGAAGAGCTCTGGAGGTATAGACAGAAAACTTCCCTCTTGTGACCCAGAGCTAGAAAGTGCCACCCCAGCACAAGAGGAAGGATGGAACAGGGGCTTTCCTGAGGTGTGGCAACACCAAATGACTCATGCCACTTCCTTATTCTAGCCCTTCCCATTGCTAGGGTGGAGAGAACTCAGACAGGCTGGGGAAGCTCTTAGTTCAAGGGTGGCCTTGGGGCGGTGAAAGCTTTTTGCTTTCTTCTTGCAACAATGCCAGGCAAGAAACTAAAACTGCGGAGCAAGATGGTGAGGGTTTAGAACTGTAACAGATTTGGTGTTCAGAAAATGCTTCCTCCTAGGGCTCTGCCGCGATCAGTACTTCCCAATGAAGGATGCTGGAAGCTCTTGGAAGCAGGCTCTCTGACCTCCACACCTTCCTGCTTCTTCCCTGAAGCAAATCATCCAAACAAGAATTTCTCTGCCCCACGATGGCTGGTGGAAACCAGAACCAATTCTCATCAAGGCACAGAGCACACAATAGCATGGCAACCGTCTCCACGCTCTCTGTAGGAGCCAGACACAAATAGAGACTGCCAAATCATAAGACCTCTACTCCAGAAGGGGCCTGCCATGTGCCCAGGAGGAAGGGATGCTGCATGGCAGCCAAGAAGATCCCAACAGGAAGGTTTTGCTGAGTCTTCATACTTAATGTGTTACACTCGGGTCACATACTTTTCACACATCAGTCCATTCTCTTCTGAATCTACACACACACACACACACACACACACACAGAGTCATTCCTGAGTCTAAAACTCATATGAAATAACCCTCAAGTGCTGTCTCTTATTTTGCCTGTTACAGGAATGTCAGCCATGACCCTTGTGAAAGAATCAAATCTGGCCACCCCAGTAGGTACAGGAGCTGTTTTTGAGATCAATTCAACACATTCTACAACTAGTTCCCCACTATGTATACAACTACAGAAAGACTCAAACTCAACAAATTCCTCTCTGGGAAGCAGGAACCAGAGGGACCTCAAAGCTCATAAGGCAGGCAAGGAAGCCAGAGCAAGCCTAGGACCACCACAGTCCCTCAAGCAAGATTGGATTTGCAATTCCATCCTGTCACTTTCTGAGATTTTCTCTCTAGAAGGCTAGAGAAGATAATGGTTCCAGACATTAAATCTGCCTGAAAGTAAAGCACTCACGTGCTCCACAAGTCCCTCCACTCACAGACATGGGAATAATTGGGCTTTTTATACCTCTCGAGGCTTTCAAATCACCAGAGATTAAGCATCAGCAATTATATAAATCCATCCATAATTCAAAAGGAATCCAAGCTGTTGAGGAAACCAGAGCCAAAACAGAATGCTCTTTACTTCATGGAGCCTTGCTGCTTTAGAAATGCTATTATCGAGCTCATTCAGTAAAAATTGTTTGCTTAAAAGCTCTTTGTTGAAAAGCAGAGCAGAAAGTAGGAAAGCATAAATTGCTGTTTCGTAAACAGGCTCTGTGTGGGAACAGGGAAAATTACATTTAAAATTTTTTGTGCGCAACGCCAACTAAAGTGTGGGAGCCTATGAATGGACCAAAAAGACTTGGGTGCCATTAGTATTGTGCCCTTTATCATTTTTTAAGTACAGAGGTGGATTTGTGGATTACAAAGACTTTCAGTAGCCGTTTAACTCATCCAGACTACTCAGAAGTCTTAACAATGGACCTCGTGGTTCACAGACAAACTAAGTTCTTCGAAGAAACTCTGTATGTAATAAAGACCCCACAGGTTGTTTGACCCTGGCTGCAGGGAGTATTACGATGATGGAGAGTTGGCATTTTGTGGATCATGTACCATAATCACCTTGGACCACACACATTATGGTCTTCAGCAGTCAGCTAACTTCTCGAGGACATTATTGTAACTAATAGATAAACTTCTCAGGCAGTTATTGCAGAGCTTAGTGGACATCTCTCCTCTATCAAACACAAAGGTAAGCATGTTTTAACATCTGGCACCTTTAGTTTTGCTGTAACCCTGATGATCCACCGTTGTAATTGGGGAGCCTGCTGACTCATTACTCTTTTGTTCTGCGACTTTGGGGGTTCGTGTGACATCTTCCACAGGGAAGCATGCCATCCAGCGCAGTTGGCATCCATGTTCCTGGGTCACGGTCACTCTTGATTGGCTTTGAATAAATGGCTTTCTTACTTCTTTTAGTAGAGTCTTTTATATCAATACACAAAGGGAGAATGTAATATTCATGTTTCATATCAAGTTATAACTAATGCCAAGCCCTCAAAGGAAGCTTTATTATTATCTAAAATTAATTGCAACTTCAAATTCCTGAATGCTTTTCCTAATTGAGGAATTATTGTGAGTGTCTCTGACCTAGAGGAGACCAGAATACAGCCCAGTCAAATCTGCCTCTTTCTTGTTTTTTTTTATTTGTTTGTTTTAGAGAGAGAGAGAGAGAGAGAGAGAGAGAGAGAGAGGAGATGTGTGGGGAGGGATGATCTGGTAGGAGGTGGGTAGGGAAAAGTGTCATCAGAATATATTGTATGAAAGGGAATTTTTCAGTTAAAATAATAAAAATAATAATTTTAAGAAGCTTAATCTCCATTGGTGCTTTAGTGCCAGTGTGAAATCTTCATTTTTGTACCAGGAAAGAATGGCTGAATCACCAGAACTTGATATTAGCAGGAGAGGCACCTATTTAAGCTATAACTCACCTCTGCATTCTGGTTCAGCAGAAGACAGCAGCTAACCCTGAATGCAAGGCCACAGCTTTGAATTACTGAGTATCCCCCATGAATATACAAGGATACCGTTGCTCTTACACTAATATGTTGGCTTGCTGATATTATATTAAATGTAAACTGTTACATTTCTGTTGTTTTCTTGTTGGTGTGTCTTTTTTTTTTTTTTTTTTTAGGAATCTGACCCAGTGAAGCACTCTGAAGTATAAAGAGGAACTCAGATTTAACACTTAATTCATTTCTGTCTGATTTACCATTGCATGAATATCAGATATACCAAAATTATCTTGTACAGTGGGCAGAGCGTTTGTTACCCAAGCCGGACGACCTGAATTCGGATCCCTGTTCCCACATAAAAACCTGGGCGTGGCCATGTGCAGACTTGTAACCCCAGTGCTGTGGGGAGCAGACAGGAGGGTCACTCATGCTTGTTGACCACTCTCCTAGCTTCTGATTCAGTCAGAGACACTGTTTCTAGGAAATTACACAGGAACTGACAAATAGGGACAACCAACATCCTCCTCTGGCCTACACACACACACACACACACACACACACACACACACACACAGAGAGAGAGAGAGAGAGAGAGAGAGAGAGAGAGAGAGAGAGAGAGAGACAGAGAGAGAGACAGAGAGAGAGACAGAGAGAGAGACAGAGAGAGAGAGAGAGAGAGAGAGAGAGAAACACACATGCATGCACAAGCACTCTGTGAGTTCAAAACCAGCTTGGTTTACATAGTAAGATGCTATCTGGAAAAAAGAAAAGTAAAACAATTTCAATCTGTATGGGTTAAGATTATTTACTCTTACTAGACTATTTTGTACCCCTTTAAATATATAAATTAGGGCTGCAGAGATAGCTTAGTAGTTAAGAACACTGGTTCCTCTTAAAATTCAATTCCCAGCACCTACCTGGTAGCTCACAACTGACTGCAACTCTAGTTCCAGGGAATCCAATGCCCTCTTCTGGCCTCTGCCAGCACCAGGCACACAGACATACATATAGACTCATAAAATAAATTGAATTACAATTTTTAAAAACTAGAAATAACCCAGGTGGTGATAGTGGTGCACGCCTTTCATCCCTGAACTTGGGAGGCAGAGGCAGGTGGATCTATGTGAGTTCAAGGCCAATGTGGTCTACAGAGCGAGTGCCAAAGCTACACAGAGAAACCCTGTCTTGAAAAACCAAAAAAAGATAAAACATAAACAAAAATAAACATACAAATTAATTTGGAAAAGTTTGACTACAATATAAATAATTTCTTCGTAAAAATGAAAATTGGGTTTTTATATCAGGAATACCCCAGCCTATGGTCTACAGGATGCATGTGTCCCAGGATAGGTACTAATATAGCCTGACCATTAGATGACAATATTGTGTCACAATGTCAAAAGTGTGGACACCTTTGACTTAAATAACCATTAGACTTTCATGGTTTACTGTGAAACACATTCACTTTCTCTCCAAGGCCATAACAGGGTCCTCCTTCCTGAAGCTTCTGTGTAGTCATCATCAGAGAATCTGTCAAAGATGAGTGACTAAGAATTCGGGGTAAAGAGCTGCACCCTGCCATTGTGAATGGCATTTTCCTACACGAGAAACACCGCTGCAATGCTTCTTAGTGTCTCAGGGAAAACAGTTGAGCCATGAGCAAAGGAAGGAAGGAGGCCACTTTGGAAAGGGATTCAGAAGCCAGACTTCATCTAGAGGACGAAGGAATATCATCAGCTCATCACACAAGAGCATTCAAGACAAAGACTTTGCTCTGCTTTGAGAAAGTAAAACTGTCAAAACTCCATTTTGTTTCATACTTTACCACTACCGGTGCATTTTTAAAATCACAGAAAAAGAATGGATCCAGCAACTTTACCCTACTTTACTCAACACGTGGCTAACATGCTGAGTCTTTGTTGTATTTTGGGGGTTTTTTGTGTTTTGGCTTTTGTTTTATTGGGTTTTTGAGACAGGGTTTCTTTGTATTGCTTTGGAGGTTGTACTGGAACTCGTTCTGTAGACCAGGCTGGCCTTGAACTCACAGAGATCCACCCGCCTCTACCTCCCCAGTGCTGGGATTAAAGGCATGTGCCATCAATGCCCATCCAGCCTTTGTTTTTAACTTTAAATCTTATATTATTACAGAACTCTGCATTTTATATCTATAAAGTCATTCTAGTTATGGAACAATTTATGCAGTTGAAATAATTATACAGTGAGAATTTAATTATCCCATCCATATAGCCATTAATGTCAGTTATAAAGAAACTTAAAGTATGTCTATATGAATATGTGGTATTTCTGACAAGAAAGACACCAAGTTATAATTTTATGAATAGCTGATGACTCTAAATGATTATTATTTAGTGGCACAGCTAGTGAGTGATTCTAGGGAATGCTGAATAGGAAAAAAAACAAAATTCTGTCTGTGCGTTCAGTGTGGGACACTCAAAGGGAGGTGGTGGAAAGCTTTTGATAGCTAATCAGAGTGCTCTATCATGTCTAATTATTTAACTATAAAAGTATCAAGAATCTAATTGATTGCTGTATGTTAATTCTTTCTTTCTTTTTTTTTGTTTTTTGTTTTTTGTTTTTTGTTTTTTGTTTTTCAAGACAGAGTTTCTGGAGCCTTTCCTGGTACTCTCTCTGGAGACCAGGCTGGTCTCAAACTCACAGAGACCTGCCTCTGCCTCCTGAGTGCTGGGATTAAAGGTGTGTGCCACCAATGCCCAGCTAATATTTCTTTTTAAAGACTTTTTTAACATGTGTGCTGTGAAGATCAAGGGTTAATACCATGTTGCCATCTGGAATATAATAAGTGACCAGTAAATGTTGTTTAAGCATTTCCTTCTCTTTCCTAATCATCAGTGAGCTTCTCATAAATATCACTATATATATATATATACACACACATATGTGCTTTTATATTTTTACTGGACGTGGCATGTGTTACATGAGGACACTTACACACAAGTATACACTGATCATTGAGCACACACACATATTTACTATATCTAGCTAAACAGATGCTAGAACAGAAAATGGGCACCAGTGAAATGACAAGTATCCTAAGACTCTCGCCTCTCACACTGTCACTCCTTCATTTGCTAAGCTGCCATTAGAATTCACTTTTTCCTCCACTGTTTTGACACCAGTGTTTTTAAAAGCACACACAGAAGCATTGAGCAATTCATAATGCTTGCAAAATGTTCCCGGCCTTTCCTGTTCACTGTTTACAAGGAGAGCCTAATGTTCAAGCCTAATTAAGTAAGGATAAAATATTTGCCCAGGGAGAAAGATCTAGTTCTGCCTGTCCATGAAGGGCGGCAAAGGGGCTGGGGCAGTGACGCTCAGGGGGCGGAGACTGCAGAGCAGGAGGCCATGCCAGATCCTGCCTGCAGGATCAGCTTCACAGTCACCCCCTCTCACACACCGCTCCAGCCAGATGTCAGCCAGTCTTGAACATGCCATTCTGGGTGCTTTTTGCACAGGGGTTCTTTCCCCACAACCACCCTTCCTTGCTTCTTGTCCTGTGACCTTTGCAAATCTTCATTGAGTCACCTACTTATCACCACCATTCCACCTGTCCCCCGAAGGGAGGGGGAAAAAAAGAGCAGAAGCAATGTCTTGTAGCCCATCTCCTGCACTCTAGGGATGGTAAAATAGAGGTGGTTCAGATGCATGTGAATTATGATAAGTAATAAACAATGTGTGTAACGAGTCTGTCTCCAATATTCCATGAGATAGTACGTGCTACTTACTTAAATTTCAGTTTCACTTAGATAGTATTTATACTGACTACTAATTTATTGCAAGTTCGACATTTGATGTTACTAAAGAATTAACTGTCTCACTATTTCTTAATTCAAATAAAATTTCATCATTTTCCACTAAAAATAAAAAAATAAGTTTCATTTGGCACTCTGCATTTTTATTTGCTCAATCTGGCCTTCCTGTTGCCCCTGGCTGCGGAATGGTATTGGGCAACTTGTCTTGCATGGTATCATCCTTTGTAAATATTATCATACTATGGTTTCTTTGAGGCCAGGAACAGGATCCAGCCCTTCTGTTTCGTCACTGCTTCTATCTCACCCACCGAATTCCCATAGCAACGGCGTCTTAAATGTTGGGAAAGCAGGAATGGGCTCCCCATTCAGACTCCTTCTTTGCACTGAGAAACAGCTGCTAAAATCTGACCAGCTGCCAGGCACTGGGTTGGTTGGCTCTGAAGATAACGCTTTAAACAAGGCCCAGCATCAGCAGGATGCTCCCAGCTCCAAGAGAAATGCAGATAGGTCAGAGCCCTTAGTCACTGTGTGAGCGTCTAAACAGGGCGTGTAGAAAGCTGCAGGTGAAAGAGACCAACTGCATGCTTCAAGGAGGAAGCATCGGGCTGACACTAAACGACTCAGGGCAGATTGCCAGGGAAACAACAGAGAGAATAGCACAGGTGAAAGCACACAGTGAGGGACAGACAGTGATGATCAATATGCCCAGCTTGCTTTTATTCCAAGCTGGCTCTGACTCGGGCCATCACTCACTCTCTTGGAGGCCTCAAGCTCTTGTTTGCTGTTTTCAAGTTCTTCAAAAATGATAGCTCAACCTGAGCAAGTGGGAGCTTCATGGACCCCAGCCAGACAGCTGGGGAACCAGGTCCCCTGAACGTGGGTGTCAGCTAGGAGCACTGGGGAGTTTATGGGGCCTCTGGTAGTGGAACCAGTATTTATCCCTAGTACACGAATGGACTTTGGGAGCCCATTCCCCATGGAAGGATACTCTCTCAGCCCAGATACATAGGGGAGGGCCTAGACCCTGCCTGAAATAATGTGACAGACTTTGATGATCCCTGGGGAGTGGATGGGGGGTGGGATGGGATGGAGGGATGGGGGGTATGGGAGGACAGGAGGGAGAGGAAACTAGGACTGATATGTAAAATAAGAAAGTTTCTAATTTATAATAATAAAAAAAAAAAGAATGATAGCTCTTCTGTTCTTACCACGTCTTCCTTCTCTAGCACCGGGCTGTTCTTTCTCTCTCTGTGTACAGCCTTGGCATCTGCAGGGATGCAGAGATGAATGTCAGCAGGTGTCTCTCCCCACCTGGTCTCTGGGTTCTTGTTTTTCTTTACTCCCTCCACCTCCTATTGCCTGGCTAAAGATTACCCTACTGCGGCCTTCTTTTGAGTGACACTATTCACCTCTCATTCTGCATTTCCTACATCAAAACCAAAACCAAAACAGAACAAAAACAAGAAAAACACAACACAATGGTGGTTGACAATGACATTTGGAGGTTCCAACTCTGAAAGTTCAGTCACAAGAGGAAGTAAAGCTAATCTTAAAGGAGAGACACACAAAGTGCTGGAGGCCATTCTCAGGTCAAGCCATTGAATTGCATCTCCTAGGCAGTATCCGTGGGATACTTTCTCACTTTTGCCATACTGACCTGTGCCCAGCACAAAGCCAGCACACACAAATCTGCTGATGCAAGAATTTACATGTAATTAAATCTTCAGTCCTAATTAAATTTTGATATAATTAATGTTCAGCGGTGGCCAAGTGATAGAATTAAACAAATAATGAACAGTAGCTGCTTTCTGCACTATGTGTTGAGCAAAATTTTACAGGGTGTGAACCGAGGTCTTACATAGAGCCCAGGAAAGCTAATCTATATAAACTCTAATCACAGCAACTAGACTGTATTTGGCTTCTTGAGGCCCTGTAGCTAATTAACTAATGATGCTATAAATAACCAGCAGGTTAGGCTGTAATCAATTGTGTGATTGGCTGACTAAGCTGGAACCAATTAACTTGTTTTCTATGACATGCTCTTATTTTCCTATAAGTGCTATCAGATGCCACTGTTGGATGAGTTCTGGGAACCTGTTGTGACTGTGGCAGCGGCTGCCCTGTTTGTCAATCAGTTGGTTTTTGTTTTGGCACGCAAATTTAATTGGTCTAAGGTACTTTCACTTTAACACGTGAAGCCAGGAACGTTAAGAGCTTTGAAAAATTTGTGACTAGAGAGTGTCCACGATGGTTAATTTCACATGTCAGCTTGATGTTCAAACAATATTCTGGATGTTTCTATGGGGGAGTGTTTTTACATGCGATTGCTGGTATTTAAATAGGTTGGGGAAAGCAGGGTCCCCTGTCTAGAGTGGTAAGCCTTTTCCAAAACAAAAATGACTGTTCTCTGAATATATAAAAGTTCTTCCTCCTTGTTGCCTTCATTGGAGCCCTGGGTTTCCCCTTAGTCTTGAGCCTCCTGCTCTATAAACAGGATGATGCCCTTAGCACTCCTCAGTCCCAAGCTTGCTGACTAACTCTACACACTGCAGGGCTTGAGCACTTTGATATCCTATAAGCTAAATCCTTTTGGCAAACTTATGTATGAAACACACATAGATGATAGATGGTAGAAAGATAGATGATAGATAGATAGATAGATAGATAGGCAGATAGATAGATTGTCTTAGGGTTTCTATTGCTATAAAGAGACACCATGACCATGTCATGTTTATAAAGAAAAACATTTAATTGGGGTGACTCGATTACATGGTAGGAAGCAAGGCAGCATGCAGACAGACATGGTGCTGAAGCTGAGAGTTCTTACATCTTGATCCAAAGGCAACAGGAAGTGATCTAAGACACTGGGTATGGTTTGAGCATATATGACACCTCAAAGCCCACTTCCATAGTGACACACTTCCTCCAAGAAGACCACACCTACTCCAACAAGGCCACACCTCCTAATAGTGCCACTCCCTTTGGGAGCCATTTGCATTCAAACCACCACATAGATGATGATAGATGGATGAATGGAAAAATAGATAGATACATAGATAGATACATGGATACATAGATAGATAGATATAGCTATATTGTAGCTTTACACACACACACACACACACACACACACACACACTATTGGTTTTCTTTCTGGAGAACCCTTTCGCTGAAAGCAAAGCAATCAGAAGCCACTTTGAATAGAAAACCCGTCTTTAATTTGACTGACAAATCCTTTTGATTCATATGTACCCATCTCTCTTGGCATCTCTCAATGCTCGCCTATATTAAATGCAGATGACTTCATTCCTATGGTGTACCGATAAATCTTTACTCCATCTGCCCGAGCCCCACCACCACATGGTTGCTTTCCGCCAGGCTGCCCGAGTTCTGCCCACTGCCATGTTAAAGGTCCCAAGTAACACAGAGAGACTTATATTAGGTACAAATGCTGCTTGGCCAATGACTAGGATTTCTCATCTGCTAGCTCAGTCTTAATTATCAATCACAATCATAAGACTTATCTTATGGTGGACGCAGGGAGAATGTGTCCTGTCTTCCTGGTGGACACATGGTGACTGCAGAGCAGAGAGCAGGAGGAAGAGGAAGAGCAAGAGAAAAGGGGATGACTTCCTGTTTGTCCCTGCTTATATATGAGTCTGCCTGCTATGTCACTTCCTGCCTGTATCACAAGACTTCTTTTTACTACATTTCCCAGAATCCTCCTTGACTCCTAGTCCCGCCTAACTTGCTCCCCTATTGGCCAACAGTACTTTATTCAACAGCCAATAAGATAAACACATACAGAAGGACATTCCCCATCACTATGGGTCATTTTTTTCATTTCCATATTCAATGTCAAGAACTTTTGAAGAATATTTCTAATTAATTTAGTCCTTAGCAATCCTCTAACAACAGGCAAATGAATACTCATCACATGTATACCTAAGACTTCAATGTAGGCTAGGAGATAGGGATGTATTTGAGGGAGTCAGAAGACTGGGCAGTATCTGTGAGCTCTGATAGTCAAAGATCAGAAGAAAACAATCCGGGTAAAGCTAGTTGAGACTTAAACATCAGACTTCTCACAGTCCATGATAGTTGCTGGCTTGTTTTGTTTGTTTGTTTTGCAGAAGTGAAGGTTCTGAGAAGGATGAATAACTGAGACCTCAGTGGGAGGGATGAGGTGAGTTTAGTAAGGATTTCACTGGGGTCTGGGTGCTAAGTGCATCTCACAGAGCAGCGTCACTTTGCAGATGTTCTAGAGTCAGATGGGTCCTGAACAACCCAAAGCTCTGCTACTGTGTTGAGCTGCTGAATGATGTTTTAAACACATGACCTAATTTTTCTGTGTTGCTCTGGGCCCTGGGAGTTTATTCGGCTTTCCATCTCATGGTGAATTTGATGGCCTGCTAATTGCAAAGCACACTGAGGTCTCATAGTCTCCTCTTTCTTCCCATGGTAGGAGGAACAGCCAGCCAGTCACCAGAGTCACCAGCATGAGCCGTGTCCAGATAGCCTTGTGCAGACATGAGAAGAACTGGAGTCCCCTTTTTACAAGTGTAGAGGGTTGTTTCCAAAACCAAGGAGTGACATACATCATCCGCCACTAGCTAGTAAAATGCCTTCCACGTCCCCAGTCTAGAAACTGAGCAACATGGTAACACTGTCCAAACCTCCATTTGTCATTCTTCAGATCTGACAAACTTCAGGCCATAATAAAAAGAGTGAACAATTGGTCCTTATTACTTGATATTCAAAGGCAATCACTCTTAATTCCACACCAGGCTGAACGCAGATCAAATAGCCTATTTCCATCCCATAGACAATTATATCAGTGCAGTATCAGTGCACTGGTGACAATATTTTATCTATGGAGAAATGTTTATATTGGAAACACCTTGGATTTATAGTAAAAATGAGGGTATCTACATCTGAACGATAACTTCATGAACCTTGATTGTGGATCAGAAGGTGATACTGCTACCTGCTGTGATGACAGAGGCTCAGACTGCTGAGGTGGCAGATCTCCATAAGTAAGAGAGGATGCCAGCATCACAGTTGACACATTGCTACTCTGAAGGGTGTGAAATCTACTCATCTACTCATCACACACACACACACACACACACACACACACACACACGGAAGGAAGAAGGGAGGGAAGAAGGAGGGAGTTGAAGTTTGAATGTGGAATGTCCTCCACGGGCTGTTGTTCAAACACTTGGTCCCCAGCAACTGGCGCTATGTTAGAAGGCTGAAAAACCTTTCAGGTAGTGTTCTACTCAGATGAGAGTCAACACTTGTTTTATTCAGCTCTTCAGTTGACTGGCTGAAACCCGACCACACTAGGGTAGGCATCCTGTTTTACTCCCTGTGCTCTTAAAGACACATAATAGAATGTTGTTTAGCCAAATAACATGTGTACCTGGTAGCTCAGTGAAGCTGACATTTTAAAGTAACCATTGAAGCCGCGTCATCGACTGGAAGCATCCTGCAATGGCTGACAAGATGGCTGTCCTACTCTTCTTCATCTTCCTTCTCTGGCCTGGATCATGTGTGCCTCCAATTTGGATGATATGAGAGACTGACACTTCTCACTATGGGCCCTGAGGACTTCATGCAGTGGAACCTGCAGCTCTGTCTCATTTACATAAGAGAACCTGTTTACAGCGCTGCCCTTCACAGCTAAGTCTCATGCCTTCTCAACACTCCCACTGCCCACAAAACGGAAGCACAGACTGGACAACAAACTAGAAAAAAATACCTCTGTTCAAGCCTCATGTCTGCTGCTGTGGCAAAACACCTTAACAACAAGCAAGTTAGGGAAGAAAGGGTTTGTTTTAGCTTAGAATTCCAATTCACAGTCCACCAATGCAGGAACGTCAAAACCCGCAGGTGCATTCGACAGCTGGTCACATCCACCACAGTCAGGAGCCGAGAAAATGCCTAGAGCTCAGCCCTGTCTCCTCTCACACAGTCCACGGCTCCAACCAGGGAAGGTGCTACTCACGTCAGGTTGACAATTAGAACTATCACAACTGTGACCAAATACACAGAAAAAGTGAAACTGTCTAGTGAGGCAGTGCCCCGACTGTGTATGGGACAGAAACGCATGCACCGTTTGACACATTGCTTCATATCATCCCGAAAATGACTATAAAGAGCTGCCTGGTGTTTTTATTCTCATTTTTTTTTTCTGAAGTGTTGATGACTGTCCCTGCTTAGACAACAGCTTGGTTTTAATTGATTCTTCATACTGAGCTAAGCAAAGATATTCCATATCAAGCAAACAATCCAAAAGTCTTATTAAATGGAAGGCTATTGCTTTTGGAATCTCTTACAGGAAGTTTTTAAAGCCTTAAGGCACGAGTAGGGGATAAAGCTCTACTTTAGCATGGTAGACATCAAAGTGACTATGTTCAGTTTAAATTGTATTTTAATGAAGACCTATGGTCACAGGAAAACAAAGACATGGTAAAGCCTGTTGCTTGTTTGCTGCAGTGGGTTTTTGCTGTGTTGGTTACTGTTACTATTGGTGCTGGGAACCAAACCCAGGGTCTGGCTCAGCACTCAATGATAGCTCCAGGCCCTGGCTTTAAAACAAAGTAAGGAAACAATATTATTGATATTGGTTCATGTTGATATTAAATACCCCAGAAATCCTCATACTGTGAGAACTCTTTTATTTATGCAATGGTTTCATTTTACCATCAAACAGGGCTTGCTTGTTCTCATTTCCTCCTCCTTTTTCTCCTCCTCCTCCTTCTCCTCTTTCTTCTTTCCAATATACCTATCAACATTTTAGGCACTGGTGTTGAAAACACACATTTTCAGAAATCCCTCACCATACCTACTTCCAGCATAGGAGGGCCACGCAGTCTTACAGGTATAATTGCTGAACCTTCTCCACGCCAGCACCTAATTAGGATTGCTTAGACATATAAAAATGCACTGTTAATCTCACCAATTGAAAATAAGACAACTACCACGATTTTGAGCCAAACTTGAAGCAAGCTTTAATTACACACTGGCCAAGAATCACGTTTTGCAGAGGCTTAAAAAGATCAAAATTTTCCTGCGCATTTGGTTACCTTGGAGAGCTGTGTGGGGTGCTGCTGTGTGGACATCTGAGGACACCACAGGGCGTCCTGAGGAGGGATCTTAAAAATTGTACAGAATTTCAAAATGAGTGATACTCCTGAAGTGATTCCAAATTTTGAAGAGATATTTGCAAGCACATTCACACAAGATGACAAAGAGTACGGGGATACTTCAAACGTCCTCCTGAATCCCCTCCAAATTGCTCAGGAAGGGAACAGCAGAGCTGGTGGTAACCAAAGAAATAGAGGCAACTGGCTGCCAGATAACAGACAGTTTAGAGGTAGGGATGACAGACGAGGGTAGCCAAGTGACAGTTGATCAAATCAGTGGCATGGACGATCATAGGGTAACAATTATCCACAGTAGAGACAAGAGACTTACTATCAACAACAGTACAAACAATATGGTCACAACCAGAAGCCTCCCTATGGTTACTACTGACGGAAATGTTTCAGCTTTTAGCAACAGACCATTCATTTTGATAATGTGTTAAATCTTTGTCTTATTTCGGTCATAGTTTTTCAATCTATTTTACAGAATGGGTTGTTAATTGTTTAGAACTTGAAACTTGAAAAAAAAAGCTGATCTTGCTAGAGATGTGATTGATTGGAATAAAGTGTGGATTGTATTGTCTGGCTTTATTTAAAAAAAAAAAAAAAGCCAAAATCACAAGGCCACCATATTTCCCATTAGCTCCAATCCGGGGCAAGCACATATCCTGACTACTTCCTGCCTGTGTACCTCCCACTACATTCAATCAAGGAAAGAGTACATCCTGACGTATTTCCTGCCCGTGTACCTCCCACCCGCATGTGATCAGGCACATCTGGTACAGATGAGTCAAACCAACCCAGGACAAACAGGAACTTAACTATCTTAACTGAAAACAGAACTCTTAACCTACAGGTTATGTTTTCCTGTTTGATTTCACAGTACACTAGCCAGTTAAAATTGGGGTTCAAATGAACAGTAAGGTCTAAAGGCATAGATATATCCCAGGCAAAGTTGGGGACATAATTATACTAAAAGCATTAGCTGTTGTCCCTGTGGATCCTGGGATTTCACTGTGAAGGGACCAGCCCCCCATTTCAACAGCCATGACAGTAACCCGTGCTTGCCAGAACCTTGTCTTGGTCACTTAGAGGTCAGATGCCTGCCTCATGACAAGGAACCAATCAGAAGTTAGCTGGTGGTGCTATGCTTTATGACAAGCGCACAGCAATGACACACAGAGCATAGCAACCACCCTGGGAGGGCCTATGGGCCATAACAACCAGTTGGCCAATCAACACAGGGCAAGCCCTCCAAGCCTGGAGGCACACCAACCCTGAGCCTGTGCATAGCCCTAGACACTCCCCTTACACTGTCCTACAAGATCTCTCGGGAGCCCCTAGGAGTTGTCTTTGCTAGCCATCCACCATGGCGGGTGGATGAAAGACATGAGCTAACATGGGGTTAGCTCGTTAAATTACAATAAAGCCTCATGCAGTTTGCAGCAAGCTCTCGAACCCACCTGGTGATTGGGGTGACCGAGGTCGTGGCCTGGGATCCCGGATACCTGAGTTTTCTGGGGGGTCTAACAACTGGACAGCCTGTATTTTCTCTGGCAACCCTACCCTGATGTCTGGAAGAGCATCTGTTGCTGTCTTCATTCAGACTTGTGTATTTAACAACGCTCCACTGCTAAGTCTGCCACAGGATCGAGAGTGACAAGCCTGAGCATTGCCTTTTTGTTTGTTTTGCTTTGCTTCTTGCAAGTGTCTCCTTCCCCTTGTAGTCCTCCTAACTCAACCTCACTGGTCCAGGAATTATAATGGACACCGCGGCTGGGAGCAGCTGGATCCTGTTGTGGTTCCTTGCGAGCCTGTTGTGGTTCCTTGCCACTGAAGACAGTGCCCTTGTTGGAGTTGGTCTGTGCTACGGATTCACCACATCTTTCACCTTGCTCAGTGGCCAGTCGAGTAGCTGCTTGGGTTTAGCAACCAGGCTCCTGGCCCCTCTTGCTTCTTGTTGGGCTTGGCCAATGGGAACCACCCAGAGAAGAAGGCAAAGGGCGGGAATGAGACAGATATTCATCTTCTCCTTTTCTCTTTGCACAGCCCTGATAAGCTGGGACTCCACTCCACCCAAGGTCACGTTCTGGAGGCCAGTCAGTGCCAGGGTGGGGTAGGGAACCTCTCCCATAGACTCAGCTCAAGCACAGTCCTCATGCAGCTTCCTCCTTTGTTCACCCTTGAAGGTCAAGAAGCTTTCCCTGGTAGCCAGCCCTAGCCCTGGGGCCTTTCGAGCCCCAAGGCCTGCACAGCCCTTCTGATTTCCCTGGCTCTACACCCTGCTCTTTAAACAGTCCCCCCCTGGGGTTGTCCTTGATCACCCCTTGTGACTGTACTCCTCTCCCTATCCAGACCCTGAATTTCCTGATGTGACATATGGACAGCCAAGATTCCCAATCTCAACCTCACTCCTAAATCACAAACTCACTCCTGGTGCTGACAGAAAGTCACACACTGGGGTTCCAGCAACTGGAGAGCCATAAAGAGGACCTCCCCAACCCCACCCCATTTCTGAATGAATCAGAGACCCACAAATGCCCTGTCCACTGCATAGGCTGAACGTAAAATGTGACTGTTCTGGCTGGTGTTGTCACCAGCATCCTCAATGCCACATTTAGACTGAATGGTTGCTGTCACCTTGGAGGTGGGGACTGAAAGGTTCAGGCATTATGCTGGCCTGCCCCTGTTACCTGGTGGAACAGGCAGTACCCTGGTCAGCCCAGGGTTCGTGGGAACTAAGTCTGCAGGCAGGTGCAGAGGACCCCTTTAAAAGACAGACCCCTGCCCATTTATGCTCTCTCTACTCTTCTCTCTGCTTCTGCTCTTCTCTTCTCTCTATATCTTTATGCTCTCTCTGCCTCTCTATGGAGACCGGCCCTGGCGGTCAGCCATTTACCCTGTTTCTCTTCTCTCTTAGTCTCCCTACTCTGCCGGGCCTATAATAAACCGGTTAATATGTCGTCTCATCTGCCTCCTTTTCTTTACATCTAATTTAAACAAAAGAATAAATAACAGGGACCAGTACTGTTTTAAATTTTTTATTCCTTTTACATACCAAGCACAGGTCCCCTCCTCCCCTCCCCTCTCCTCCTCCTGCTCGTCCCACCTCTCTACAATGCCCCCATCCACGCCTCAGATAGGGTAAGGCCTCCATGGGGAATCAACAAAGCCTGGGTACCAGGATTTTTAAGTGCAGTCAGTGAATCTCTATAGAAAAGGAGAATTCTTGCCTGTAGACCTCATGACAGGCTGGAGGTAGTTGGGTAAGCCTCGCCTCATGCCTGGGGTCTGAGATCAGACCAGCAAAAGTTCAGTGCCCCTCGTCAGAATGCAGGAAGGCCTGGGGTGTGGTTGTGAAACTGTCTGCAGAACACTTAGACATGAAGCAATTTACATGGAAAACCAAAACAAACAAAAGAAGCCATCCGAAAATTCTCACCCTTACCCGCATGCTCTCCCCTAACCAGCTATTTTAAAATAATCAAATCACTGTAGTATCTGTGGTGTTTTGGAGATTGCTGGGGATTGTGAGTCATGTCGGTATGAGATGTGAACAGCAGTTAAGCTGGGGTGGGAGGAAGGTGGGGGAGGCAGAGGGGGTGCATTTCTCATGCAATTGTACCTCATCCCAAAGTCTCTCTATCTTTGCCTTCTCAGGACTCTGACCTGAGAGAAGAGCCACTGCCCAGGCAGGTCTGGTGGCATGGTAGTGGCCTGCCATCCTGGAATCTTGTCTTGGCTCCAGAAACTTTGATTCCTCCTTTGGACACCCTGACTCAGTCTTGAATGTCATTCCTGACCTTCCTTGCTCACAATACCTGTGAAAGTCCAACTCCTGAGGGAAAAACTCTGTGTGCCAGTGTGTGTGACTCACACGATCACCTCATGGCACAATCAGAGCCTCAGTAAACAGCCCTCGTAAAAGCAACCTTTATCTGCCGGTCTTCAGAGCTGCTGGAACAGACACGCATGAGAGACCTGAACACAGCGTTTCCAACATCTCACGGCAACACTCTCCTCTCCCCCAAGACGATAACTTGCTTATACCAGGGGAAACAAAAGAGCACCCCCACCTTAGTAAGAAGAGGGTACAGTGGGGAGGGGGTCAGAGCAACCGAAGAGCAATGCTGTCAACACTGGGGTGTTTCCTTAGCCCAGGCAGACTTGGATTCACTGACCGAGGCTGACCTTAAACTCATCTGCACCTTTGCACTCTTGTACCTTCTTCCCATGCTCATGTTTGACGGTGTCCGTGTTCCCTACTCTGATGGTCATCACTCTTCAAGAACAGCAAAGATGACAGCTGGGTGTGTCAAGGGTGGGGCAGGGGGTGGTGCAAGCCTGGAATCCCAGCATCCGAGAAGGTGAGGTAGGACCTTTTATGAACAGCAAAACTATGGGTGTGTCCACATGCAACATGATAATGGAAACAACAGAGACAAACTCAAGACTGTCATTCTGCTAGGCAATGTGATATTGCTAAAGGCTAGTTTATTCTAAGAAGCATACTCATTAAACGACTTTATAAAATACACCTCAGTTCTGTCTTCTACCTATCATCCATCCCTCCATCAAAATATAGATACTACAAAATAATTCTATATAGCCTTCTAAGTAGCCTAAAATGAGGTAAATTGTAAAAGGAAACCCTTTAAAATCCACCATCCTAACAGTGATTGTGTTACCCTTGTAACGTAACACACATAGTGCCATTTTCCTGTTAGGATTAAGACCAAACAAAACAAAACAAAACAAAAACTCCCCTGTATTGAGAATTTCATACATAAAATGTGGCTTGATCAAACTCATCCCCCATTCGATGGCCTCCAGTTCTTTCTTTCCCTCCAACTTCCAACAAACAAACAAGAAACACGGAGTCCATTCAGTGCTGCCGGTAGGCACATGGCCTACAGCCATCTATTGTCAGCCTTCAGTTACCAGTGGCTCCTCAGGTGTGGCTCATGCAGGTCACCTAATGCCATCTTCTAAATTCCTACCTTAACCCCAGCCACACTGGCCTACCCTCCAGTCTCTAAAGTAGCGCTGGGCCTTTGCATGTCTGTGGGGGTTTTGGTTTTTTTGTGGTCTGGAGCTTCTCCATCTCCTTCTCTGCCTCCGTAGCTCTTACTCATGCATCAGATCTTATCTCATTACTCATTGCCGAGCCACCAAAGAGTCCTCATCTCATGCCTACATCCTTTTTATATGCACTCATAAATGCTATCTTTTTCCTGTTTGGCTCTCACCCTGTTTGGCATAAACCTTATCTTCTACTGCTTAATCAATCACCCCAAATTTAGTGGCTTAAAGCAACAAGCATTTTCTGTCGCAAACTTCCCAGGAACCAGGAGCTGGAAGCAGCCTGCCAGGTGGTTCTGGCTCAGTCTCTGATAAGCTTCTGGCAGCCTGTAGCCACCTGAAGTTGTGCCTAGGGCTGGAGGCTCTGCCCTGCTCCTTTCTTTGGCCATTGTCAAGGCCATCAATTCTAAGCCCTGGGCCTCTCCACTGCCACCTTGATTCTTCACAGCCCAGCAGCATACTCACCCCAGAAGAAAGGACAGGGAAGGCAAGCCATGCCTTCCGGCTTTGTCTTCAAGTCTGGCCCACTCCCTACATACTTATTAAAAACACATTTTTAAGTCAGATTCATACTATCAGGGAGAAGAATTGGTTTCCACTTTTTGAGGGAATTTTTTTAAGAAGTATTTTAAGCTGCCTTACACGATTACTTAAGTAAATATATGTCTTCTTTCCTAGACTAAGAATTTTGGGGGAATAGGTATAAAGAGAGGGGAAACTTGGTGGATTCCATGGCAGGTGAGGGTGACCAAGGCTGGGGAACAAACATGCCAGACAGACAGAACTTAAGTGAGAAGTTTTATTAGAAAGGGAAAGAGGGGAAGGAAACAGAAAAGAGGTGAAGAGACACAGAGACACAGAGAGGACAGAAGAGAAGAGGGAGACAGAAAAGTCTGTCTGCCCCAGAGGAACAGCAAGAAAAAGAGAGTGTGTAAGTGGCCAGGGGTATTTCTTTTAAAGGGGTCCTTTGAACCTCTGTAGTGATGGAACCCTGGGCTGACCAGGGTCCTGCCTGAGTGCATTCTGCCAGGTGACAGGGGCAGGCCAGCATCATGCCTGAGTCCTTACAACAGGACCCCCAACACACACCACTCCCACTGTTCTCTGCCAGAGGCCTGAAAGTGCGTAGGTGCCCAGTGATGCTGAGTGGATGGAAGGGAGGAGGGAGGGGTTGGAGGAGTAAGGGATGGGAGGCAAGGACAGAGAGATGGGGGATGTAGGGGTGACATGAGCGGAAGTGGGGGTGGTGGTATCTTTTTAACTGAATCCTAGATCGAGAGAATTTGGGGTAAACTATGGAACCTTAATTTTGATTTTGCAGCCTTAATTTTGATGTGGCCGGATTTGTTAAGTGTGTAATAGATTGGGGGGGGGGGGTAAGTTGCATTTGAATTTCAAGTCCCTTCTATTCCTTGTTCATATGGAATTGATGATAATGTACCCAAGCCCTCTGTGACTTAGGGAAACAAGCTCTGCCAGATCCAATAGATTTGGCCGCCGGCCATATTTGATCGCATTCTTTTCATGTCTGCACAAACTAAATGGCCCAGGAATAGCAGATCGTTTAGTAGAGTCATTGCAAAGTATAATGAGATTTTCACCCTTCTTTAATTCTAGCTCTAAGGCAAACACCTTCACACTATGACTAATAAGGTCTCTGTGTTGACTTTTGACGTTCTGTAATATTAACAATATTGCTATATCTTTCCTTCTACTTTTCCTTTTTGTGTCGCTGGGGGTTGACCACAGGGTCTCACTCAGTGCCAGGTGTTGTGCTGAGTCACAAGGATCCCCAAAGAGACAAAGATCCAAAAAAGGAGACAGACCACTGATGCAAATGCACAAGGTTTATTAAATTGTCTATCCTACCGAGGGAGGGACCCTGTCTAGCAAGCTGATACAGCAGCCTCCAGAGGGGGTGAAGTTCCCTGTCTACTGCTAGGTTTTAAAGACAAAAGTTACAGGATTACATCAGTAAGGTACCAGTTGGTTTCTGATTGGTTGACATTTGGAAACAATCAGGAAAATTTCTCAAAGTCATATTTTGGCATGAAATACCTGTGTACCAGGTATTCTCATTGGTCAGTGCTGAGAGGGGACATTCTGTGGTTTCTATGGCTTTGTCTTGTTACTTGCAGGTGGCCTGTTGTTCATAGATACCAATAGTTTTTAGAACTGTATTCTGGAGACTATAGGGAAGGTTTTGGTCTCCTCTGGAGTTTCTTTTGTGGCTAAACAGTTCCCAGGACCCAAGTACCTAGGAGGCTATGGGATGGGGGATCTGGAATTTCTTTATGTTCAGTTTTGGCCCTAGGCTCCGGGAGGCCAGAGGATCTGGAGTTTCCTTGTGTTACAGGCCTAAGTGTCTTTTCTGTAGCCTGTCATGGCTGCTAAAGCAGAGACTGAGTGAGGGTCTGGTCCCTTCATTCCTGGAAGTGAAGCCTTTTAGTTTAGTTTTCCCCTTTCACCAGGCAAGTACTATACCGTGGCTTTCTAATGTGAAGATGGCAAATTCTCGTGGTCTGTGGTAGCCGGGTAATACGCCGTAAGATGTGTGGGAGGTTGTCAAAAGAATGACAAACCCTGCCTTTAGCTTTCTCAGACATGCAATAAAATAGATGTTTTGTAGATGGAAGTTTCTGTCCTGCCCAGTGCTACAGTCATTTAGTCCCAAATAAGCACACAGGTGTTTACATTCATTATAAACTGTTTAGCCTATTGCTCAGGCTTCTTATTGGCTAGCTCTCTATTAATTATTAGCCCATTTCTATTAATCTGTGTATCTCCATATGGTCTTGGCTTACTGATGATTCCGGATCTCTTGCTTCCTTGGCAGCAACATGGCATCTCCCTGACTCTGCCTACTATCTTTTTTTATTTCTTTTAATCCCTGTTTGGATTTCCCACCTGTCCATTGGCTGAAACAGCTTTATTCAGCAACCAATAAGAGAAACATATATTCACAGCACATAGAAGGGCAACCCCCATTAATATTTCATGTTTTAATAAACCAGAATCTACAGAAAACACATACACTCAGGGCAAAGTTTGCTTCAGAGGAACAAATATGTATATTTTGGAAACATTGGGTAAAGGTTCTCATTGAGACCAGCAGGGTTTCAAGTGCTATTCATACTACGATTCTGGGCCATAACCCAAGTGACATCCTGTGGTGGTTTGAATAGGAATAACCCTCATGGGTTTCAGTGCTTGGTCATTAGGGAGTGGAGCTACTTGACAGGGATTAGAAGGTGTGATCTTGCTGGAGGAGGTGTGTCACTGGGGGTGGTGGGCTTTAGGGTTTCAAATGCTCAAGTCAGACCCAGTATCTCCCTTCCTGTGCCTGCCAGTCTGGGTGAAGAACTCTCAGCTCCTCTCCAGCACCATGTCTGCCTGCACGCTGCCACTCTTCCTGCCATGATGACAATGGACTAACTCTCTGAACTGTAAGCCAGCCCCAATTAAATGGTTTCCTTTACAAGCGTTGCTGTGGTCACCGTGTCTCTTTACTGCAATAGAACACTGACTAAGGCACATCTCAACAGTTTTACCTGCTCTAATATCCCTCCTGCCAGAGTGGGGACTTAGGCCCTATTTCCCTGCCCTTCATCCTCTGCATTAGGTCATGACTGCTGAGTTCTAAAGATGTATGCGGTGACTGAGCTCAAACCCAGTGTGTGAAGCTTAGTGAGTCACTCTTCTGCCATCCTGTGAGCCCTAGAACTATGTAAATATGGTAAGATCTCCTTCCTGTTAGTACTTCTAAGCTTCACAGTTACTACAAAACAAACAAAAACAGGGTCTAGCCAGAATCACAGAGTTTTGTTTGTTTGCTTTTGCTTTGGGTCAAATATTAAAGCAACAAAAGGTCTTCCGGCTTCACAGCGGTAAAGACCTGCAGAAAAAGCTTCATCTCTGTAAGAGGGAGGGAGGCCTCACAGCCTCTGAACCACACACGAATCAGCCCCTGGCTTCCCAGTCTGTGCCCAAGAGACCCAGTGATTTGTTCAGCATGAGGAAACGTCACTCTTTGTCCAGTAGACATGTCACTGAATGGGATAACTCATTCTTGGGCTCTGGCCTCCATACTAGTATTGTTCTCTACCCTAATTGTGGCAACCAAAGAAAAGGGGAAGCAAGATGTTTCAGCAAGTGATTGCTGCCAAGCCTGAGGACCTGGGTTCAACCCCAAAGAGCTACACGGTAGAAAAAGAGAAGTGATCCAAAAGTTGTCCTCTGACAACCACATGGGCACCTTAGCCCTTGCGCACATGCATGCACATGCAAACACACATGCATGCACACAAACACACAAATAAAAAATATATTTTCAAAAGGAAAGAAATGTCTCTAGACACTGTCAAATATCCCCTAGGTAGGCATCACGCCTGGTTGGGAACCACTGTCTGTATCTATGGTCATTTAGTGCCTCATAGTCAGTACAAGTGCTCTAGTTTTAGGACGACCTCATAGGCAGTATTAGTGTGTAACAGAAATATAACAGGATATGTAATAAGAATAATATTGGTATTTTGTTGTGGAAGATTACTAACACCGAAAACCCAGGTTAGTCTCGCCAACCTTTCAAGACCCTACTCAAACCCTAAAAGAGAGCCAGCGCCTCCTACATAGTTCTTTATCCCACCTTCTATGTACCTGTGAGCACGCTCAAAAGGGCGTGGTCAGCACTATAGGTATGAGGGATTACTCCCTACATTAGTGCTCTGAGTATTTTAGGACCTTGTAGTCAGTATTAGTGTTCTGAGTATTTTAGACGAGAACCCCAAGTGTTTGCCTAGAAAAGGACTTCACTTCATTTTCAGCACACACAGCTGAGAATAAATTCTAACCAGGGCAACTCTTAGCACAAAGGACTTAAAAACGAAGCAAGACACGGGGCTGCACTTTTGATCCATGTTTAATGAAAAAGAAGTCTTGTAAATAGAAATGGACACAGAACAGTGGGTGGGAAAGTGTGGTTGCTGGAACGAAGGGAAATCATTTTACCCCTGAATTCACAAGCACATTCCTGTCGGTTCCTACTGATCTAACACATTTCCGGAACCCCAAACACTCCACTGGTCTTCCACAGACACTCAACCAAGTAGTGTCTGAAGGGTTTCTTTCCACTTTCCCCAGGCCCAGATCCCCCAGACACACACAGCCAGGGCGAATGTATCCAGTGCGCGCTAACACGGAGTGAAGAAAGCGCAGCCGCCTTGATTCTTTATAACACAGCAAGTCAACACTGGCCAGTGAGCTTTGGGCATGCACACGATGGCTGCTAACATTTTCATGAGAAAGCACTCAGGCTAGGAAACCATTTATTCTTAGGACAATCAATCACTGGAGAATTACATCTGACTCAACCAACTTCACTTATGTGGAAAGAAGTTTCTATGGTTTGCCATTGAAATATGCAGACTTGAAAGATGAAAAGGCATAAAATTTTAAAATTTTAAAATTTTAAAATGCCCAGATGTGAAACTACAGTGAACATCCTGCTGGCTTGTTTTATGGCTCATGATTTTCAGTGGGACCAGTCAATATCCTATTTCTATTATTTTCTACTCTAATGTATAGTATGATCATATCTTTCTAACTAAGAAATATATATATGTATATATAAATCTTTGGAAAAGAACTCTGACCTCTGAAAATATACACTGGTGGTGATAGCTTTGTATTAATGGCCTCAATTAAAATAAAATATCCCTCTTTCAAGCTGGAAGCTAGGCAGCACTAAACTCATTCTAGACATTTGCCATGTGGGTGACAAAGAGAAGCAGCAGATTTTGCTCTCTGTCCCTTTAAGATACAAATCTTGTTGGCTGGCGCATAGCAGCCAGAAACCTTGTGTGCTCACATTTCATCGGCTGATGTTAAGAGGAGCCTTGCCTCTTCTGATACTGGATTCTGAGTTTCTCTAGCTGTTGTACGCACTGGGACTGGGCCATCTTCAGCGTCCGGTTCTCCTCTGTCAGAGCCTCAAACTCTCGAACCAGCTGAGCAGCATCCCTCTTCTCCTTTTCTGCCTGGTCCAGCTTAGCGATGAGCTCCTTTCTGAAAGTCAGGGCACAGGGCAGGAAGCACAGGCGTCATTGCAAACATACCTAGCAATCTGCACTCCTCACTCAGCTCTTCTCGGAGTGCACGTCCCCTTCTGGCCGCCAATGACACACCTTTACTTTTCCCTCTTGCTTTCTTTCTCTTCCCTTTTCTTCAGGTATCTTTATTTATTTATTTTTATTAGCTCACAAAGCAACAGGTTTCCTTCCACATGGGAATTTCATACATTTCTCACTGTCCCCTCATCTCCCTTCGCTCTTTCTCCCAGTGCCCTGCGGCCCCCAGGCGACCCTTCCGCTTTGTTCTGTTGTCTTCTCCACACTTCCCTGACAGCCTTTTCTTCCACTCTCAGGGGCCACTTTCCAGATCCCTTAAAAATGCTTTTAAGCATTTACATCCTCCTGGATTTGTGTATTTAACAGTTAGAAGTTAGGACCCACACAGTGCTTGTCCTTCTGAGCCTGGGTAGTTAGGACTCACAGCATTCTGAACCAGGCTTACATGGCTTGCTATGCTTTCCAGTTCCAGCCATTTGCCTGAAAATTTCATAATTTCATTTTTCATTGAGTAAACTCCACTGTGTTTATGAACCACACTTTCGTTATCTGTGTATCTGCTTGTGGCATAGAAGCTGGTTCTATTTCCTTGCTATTGTAAAAAAAAAAGCCATGATCGGCATGGACAGGCAAGTGTCTTTATAGCAAAATAGACAGTCCTTTGGGTATGTGCCCAGGAGAGGTAACCAGGTCATAGCTAGTTCTATTTTTAGTTGTTTTTTTTTTTTTAAAGCCTCTCACTGGTTTCCATGGTGGTTGCAGTAATTTACAATTACATCAACAGTGGATGAGATAGGACCTCACTCTACAGACCCAAGTTGGCCTGGAACTCACTATGTAGCCCAGGGTGACCTTAAAATGTATAGCAATCCTCCTGCCTCAGCTTCCCAAGTGCTGGAATTATAGTTGTGAACTACAATACCTAAGTACTGGTCTTCTGTTTGTGTTTTAATCTATCCCAGTTATAAGTTTTAGGACCTTTTACTTAGCACCTTCATTAGACACATCCAATGTGGCTTTCACCTGCCAAGCCATATCACTGTCCTGTGATCTTATTGTGGAATATTTGTTTAACTATGCAAAAAATGTGTTGCATTTGTTTAACTATGTAAAGATGTGTTGCGTTTGTTTAAGTTGCAGAATATTTGTTTGACTATGTAATGATGTGTTGCTGTCTTGCCTTGCCTGCCTAAGGCCCCTGACTGAGCTAATTAAAAGCTGAATGGTCAATAGTGAGGGAGGTGGTATATGCAGAACTTCTGGGCAGGGAGAGTAACCAGGAGGGGAAATTTAGGCTGGGGGAAGGAAGAAAGGGAAATACCAGGGAGACACCAGGGGCTAGCCGGAAAGACATGGAGGAAGCAGGAGAGTAAGACATACAGAATGAAAGAAAGGTAAGAAGCCCCAAGGCAAAACATGATGAATAGAAACAGGTTAAATGGTTAAATGAAGTTTAAAGAGCTAGCTAGTAGGACAAGCCTAAACTAAGGCTGAGCATTCATAATTAATAATCAGTCTCTGTGTCTTTATTTGGGAGCTGGTTGGTGGCCCAAAGAAAATGCCAACTACATGATTTATTTTTTGTTAAGTACAACAAATTAAGTGTTGGCTGCTTAAAAGTCAAAACAGTGATGCATTTCTGTTTCTGAGAGAGCAAATATCAAAGTTTTTTAAAAAGTACAATAAGTTATTAAAACTATTATTTTACAAAGGAATGAAAAGGCCATCAGTTACTAATACAGTACACACTAAGGCCCTGCCTTCTGTCTTGTGGGGGTGGAGGGAGCTACTTTGTCTCTTATTGGATCTTTGCCCTTGGAACTCAGTGCTTAGCTTCCTTTGTTTCTGTAGATCTCAGTTTAACAAATCTTCATGAGGGGCTGGAGCTGGAGTTCAGTGGCAGAGCTTACCAGGCATGCTCCACACCCTGGGTTGGATCCTAAGGCTATTATTTCCCATGTCTTTCTCTAGTCCTCACACTTACACAGTAGGACCTTAACACCCATCAGGCATTGGATCTAGGTCTCCCATGGATCTGCTGATGCTCAAATAAAATGGCATAATATTTTTATGTAACCTGCACGTATCCTTCTAGATAATTTACAATGCCTAATACCACATGTATGCTATGTGAAAAAAATTAAAATGCTATTTTGTATTATTTGAAAAATGGGACAAGGAACACACTCTAACTACACAGCATCTTGATGTACAGTTGGTTGGATCATGGATGTAGACCCCTGCACAGGAAGAACCACATTCCTGAAAGTATTTTCTCTTTCTTCTTACACTAGCCTGATACTATATAAGATAAATAGAAGAATGGAAAAATATATTTCTACAAATAACAATATTTATGTTTATATTGGAAATAAGTCAGGGAGACTAGAGCAAGAACCTTTTCTGATCACAAACCCTATCTGTAATGTTCCAATAACCCATAGATAGAAGATGACATGATTGACCTGTTCATTTATAACTCCTAAACCATTTGAGCATTTAAGACTATTAGTTAAAAATTAGATGTAATGGATGCATGCCTGTAATCCTGGCCCTGGGTGGCCTGAGGCAGAGACTTGTTGTCAGCTAGGTTACATAGAGACACCCTACCTTAAGAACTAAAAAGAATAATTACTACTAGTTAACACACACACACACACACACACACACACACACACACACGTTTGGACACAAATCCAAACTAGTTCAACAAATGCATACTGTGGTGAATTAAGTACGTGTTAGTGTATTCTGCGTATTATAAAGCATTCTCAAATATGGATCTGTGATGAGATAACGCCGGGCACTAGAACAAGTGGGTGAAAGAAAAGCTGATGAGAAGCAACATGTTCACTTGTCCTGCAAAGGGTAGAAAAGTGGACAAACCTGGGTAACTTCTTCAAGCCAATCAACAGCATTGCTGTCACTACTGAGGAGACAAACAGGTACCACGTGCCCTTGAGGAACATGCATTGTATCTGTGGCCTTGCCTACCCAACCCAAAATGCACACAATATATCTAAACATGAGTCATATTAGACAATACAAGAAAAAATATCCCTCATTGTTCAGGAAGAACAAAGCACATTTAGGGAAATTTTTAATTGTAAGTCCAGTAAAGGACACATTTTGTATCTTCAGTTTGTTTGAAACCATCAAAATGATCTCCAAACGGGCAAAGGTTAGATCAGAAGAGAAATTCTAGTGTTTTCTTCCTATGCCTGATAGACTCCCTTAGTCTTTGGTATTAGCTGAGCAAAACCAGTATGGTAAGAGAAGGACCCAGCAGGACCAAGGGGGAGGGTGGGGAACACACAGGCACATACACTAAGTTCTTGAGCTCCAACTGATCTCTGGGTCTTCCAAGATGTTTAAAATAGAACAGGCTCCCAATAAATATTTGACGAATGAATAACTGAAGAAAAAAATGTACTTCAGGGAAAGATCATTTATATCTTAAAAGAAAGAAAGCCTAACTCAAAGTACTCCATCTAATTAAAAAGCCACACAGCTAATAAGAAAAGGCAGCCATCAAGCCTGTCATGATTACATGCTCAGTGCTCTGTGTCCCTGAGCACAGTTAAAGCAGAAAATGCTAATAATTAAATATTGATCAGTAAAAGTTCTCTTGTAACTATCTTAAAGAAATTAATGAGAGAGAAAAAAAAATCCCAAAACCTACATGTGGCTGAGAAAGAGAACTGCTGCAAATCCTCCACGAATTAGGTCATCCCTGGTCTAGCTGGGGTCCCCTGCCCACCTTTACCATTTAGTTCTAGAGTTCGGCTTTCACTGCACGGCCTGGGGGTGGGTATACCACATCTACGATGGCTGTTTTCCTGAATCCTTGTTTGACTTCAGTTAATCCCCTGATGCCATCTGTCTGTCTTCTGTTTTGGTTTTTAGAGATGACTAACCACAGAATCACTGACTTTATAACTGCAGGGAATGGGTGAGACTATTCCCATCACTCTGCAATAGAAAATGTCAATAATAATTTCTTCTTTACTACAATCAAGAAGGCTCGGCTGATAGATTTCCAAATTGGCTTCATGTAAGTAATTATATCGACATCCAATAAAAACAGGCAAGATGTCTGCTGTCTCCTGTTTGGGAATTATTTATTTAGACACATTTATGTTCATCCATTAGCTAGTCATGGGTAAGCCTCAGCACACCAAACTACTGAAACTGTTTTATACACAGATGATTTCAAGAAGAATTCAATATTTACAATGAATGAGGCAAAATATGATCCCAGCTTTTGATTTTTCTGGCTACCATGTCTATCACTCATTCAATGTCATAGGATGTGGGGTGGAGGGCCATAGCTACAGGAATCTCACTTTGATGCTAAGAACCTGTAGCATAACACTCTACGTGATGAATCTCAGCAGTCACCCATAGGATCTACCACAGATCATCAGATGCTCTCATCTTAAGCCACAGACCTGGAAAAGTTTTACTTGTAAAGAAAAAAAAAAGGAGAGCGAGAGAAGTTGAAGTGTTAGGACAGAGAAGATGAAAAGTGTGTGGGAATTAATTTCAAAATGTAGGAAATTCTTTAGTTTCCAAAAAGCTGATTCATTGATGGTACAAATATTTTGTGATCTAGGAAGATGACTATTGGGGTGGAGAGATGACTCAGATGTTAAAGACTAGGCTCACAACCAAAAATACGAGAGTGGGAAGATCACTATCAAGGTTCTCAGTGCTTGCAAAATTAACTGAGCATTTTTATTGAGAAAAAGTTAAAATTCTAGATGGTTTGGCTCTGATGGGCTAACGGTAAACTTTATTAAAAAAAAAAAAAGAATGCTTGAGTTGGTGGTACTTGCATGTTCAGAGGCCCATATTTATATAGGAGAGGAAAAACAGACTCCTCAAGATGACTGAAGGATCTTCCCTCCTTTTTTTTTTTACAATGGAAAGATAACAAATGGTGTTGAATTGAGGCTTCCAAAATTCAATCTGGCGATGGCGCTGAACACTCATGAATAGTAAACGCATACATGTACTAAGATATGAGGAGGCAGAAGCTGGTGGGGGGGGCGCAAGATTGAGTCTAAGCAAGGGTTTGTCCAATTTTAGTCTGATTGACAATTAGGCCTGAAGAGTCTATCCTAGACAATGGCATTTGGAGGGGCCTCAGCATCATCCTTGGCTTTTACTCACTAGATTCTGGATAACAACTTCCTCACATCCTGGTCGTGAAGTCATTTTTCTCTGGATATTATCCAGGTCCTGGGTTGGAGTTGGGGGAGGAAAGGCCCCTCGTGAGATACACTGCATTAAATAAAGAAAGCTGCAGGACTTGCTCTGTCAATCACTAGGAGCTGATCCTGGGATGGGGATAAGGCAAAAAAGAAGATGTTTCCTTGTTCTGCTCCTCTGGAGATTGCATTGGTGCTGCCTCCTTGGTAAAGGAAATGACTTAATGATATACTCATTAAGGGTATATACATGGCATGTCCCTTTTAACAAGGTCTCAGGCAGAGGGTAAGAGAATTCTAGTCAAGAGACTGGACAGCCCTGGGTTAGATGGTGTTAGAGACCCAATTGTTATGACTGGGGCATTATGACTGGAGTGTTGATCCTCAACAAAAAATACTAGCTATTTAAATGAAAAAAAACAAAACAAAACAAAAATCCTCTTGGCCCTTCCTCTGCCTCCTCAAGCAAAGCTTTCAGCAATCAATTTCCAGGGTTCTCTAGTCTCTTGCCCAACAAGCATTACATCCAAGCTCAGACCAGGCAGTGTGTTTATTCTCATTGGTGGGTTGGTCTTGGGAACCACATACTGCTGGGAAATGACTTCCAATCCCATACTTTACCCAGGAGGGAAGCTGCACACATCAGACATCATGAGAAAGAGTACGCTGTGTGCCCACCTACTATTACCAACATCTGTGGGACATACCACTCTTATTGTTTCTTTATGACCATGAAAACACAATTTCTAAACTGAGTAAATGTGTAAGACCCATATGCCTGGAGTACAGCTCAAGGTTCCAGTCTCCTTGTGTTCACATTACACAACCTTTTTCCAAATCTCACCCGATGAGTGTAGTAGTGCAGATAAAAGTGGCCTTTCTCTGCTCACTCTGTGACAGTGGCCTACTGATATCCTCTCCATCCCCAAACTTTGAGAGACTTCCCCAGAACTTGGCTTCAAAATATTTCTTCGAAAATGATCTAAGGCAACAAATATTTCTATTTAAACACAAAAATCTCTGTTGGCAGTTTCAGAATGAGTTAAATACCATGACAAAACACAAACAAAAAGAGGACTATTTTTACATTAAAGTTTTACAAGTAGCCCAAGTACCCCTTCCCACATTTCAATATTCCCCTAGATAAGCTATTATTCTCCACAATCATTTTACATAAGACATAAGCATGCAGGTCTTAAAATGTCTGTGGGTTCCTAATACAAAAAAAAAAAAAATCCCTCTAATGCTTCACTTGAACCCACTAAAGTTGTGTGATCCTCTTACGCAATAATTAAAAAGAAAACCCTCTTAAAATTGGGCAATGTATCTAAACAAATATTTCCCCAAGAAAACAGAAATGGCCCAGAAGTGCATAAAAGTTGTGCAACATCATAGCCACCAGGGAAATGTAAATCAAAACCACAATGACACATCATTGCCATCTCCTAGCGTTGGTATCCTCAGAACGGAGCAAGCACATGAGGACATGTGCAACGATTAGAACTCTTCACACATGTTTATAGCGGCGTTATTCAAAATACTGAACAGTACAAACAACCCAGGTGTACATTAGCCAACAGATGGCATATAAGATGTGGACAACAGGATATTATCCACAGATAAAAAGAACAAAGCACTGGTGTGTGATACGTGGATGAACTTGAAACATTACTCTTGTGAGAGTCACATCAAAACCCATTACACGATTACAATCACTGAAAAAATGTCCAGCAGCAAGCTGATAGGCACAGGAAACAGGTTTGTTTGCTAAAATGGCTAGGAAAGAGGGACAATGAGAGGGACTGCTTAAGACTACAAGATTTCCTTCTGAGCTGATGAAGATCATCTACAACCACGATGACGGCTACACAACACTGAAACCCTGCAGAGCCCTAAACTGTCAAACAGAAAAGTCCATCTTTTATAACGATCTTTTTCTGTTATCTTTTCAGGGAGGTTCGTATAGAGACCAGAAAACTGCTTTCTCCACCAGACAAGATAGGATCATGTCTAGAACTCAGCAACCTTTATAGCTGGTTGTAGTTTAATTGGATATTTTAAATCATTTCTGTCTATCAGTGCTAGATTTCTAAAGCTATATGATGGACAAAAGAAGCTATGTATACTGAGTGAAAATTCTTGGAAGATGTATCAGAAAGATATATAATGCTATAATATATGCAATTATAAGGAATATGGTTACATACAAAAAGATATAGATGCTCCAACTAACGTAGGAACTGACTCTATACATCACTGGTCATAAGCCAGAAATGAATTTAAACAAATAGGATTTATCCCATGGTGAGTAAACTGTGAAAAGCTTTGACTATCTTTATCCACCCAATGGACTTGCACAGTAAGAGTTCTATCAACTCTGCCTCTCGCTGTAAGTGCTCCCAAACTTGATCCAGGGAGACCTCCTCTGGAGATATGAGAGAAATTCAGTCTCAAGTTCAAACATCAGGCTGTGCACTGCACACACAATTCCAATAAAGAAAATATCGCTTTTAAAATACTTTAGAATCTTTGTGTCTCACTTGCATGAGCCAGTTGTCAAAGGCATCAAAGTCAGCCACACTTTATGAAGTGTTGGGAGAGAAATTCGCATCAGAATCATTTTTTAATGGAATGCTAACTTCGTGGGTCAAATCCATATGGCCTGATTTATCTTGCTTGAAAACAAAGACTTCAGAAAAGGATCTGTTACAAAATGAACCACTGGCACACTATAGCATAATGAAAAAACAGTACAGCTAATAGCCCTTAGAGAACGCACTCTATACAGTAACGACTCTAACCACACTTGTGATTTAACAGTTATCTTAGTAACCCTTACTGGTATCAATGCCATATTTTAAATACAGGACCATAGCAATACAAAGAGAATATGTTTATGCAGAGGACATTACTGCAACCTATAATGGGCTACCTTAAATCAACCTCATTCGTATTTGACATCTATGATCAGCTCCACAGTGGATGATAAGGAGACAAAGAGATGCTAAAGAAAGCAAGTGCAGGGGGGGGGTGGGTTCCCACAGGAGAGACAGAGCATCGTAAAGACAGGGATAAACTTAAACATGATTACTGACAGCATTAGCTTACTGAAAGTTCAAAGGGTCATTCAGCAGCTCTTCCATAGCCGAGGAAAAGATCTGATCACCACAGGCAAGGGCATGGGCTGGGCCTTCCTACAGGAATTGCTGCCAGTGGAGCAGACACAGACAGGACCCAGCTCCATCCTGGGAAAGAATAGGACTATGCAATTGAGGCAGGGTCAAGGTAGGAAGTTCTACAGAGGTTCCTAGGCATATTGAGGTATGTGGCTACAACACTGGACACTCTCAGAAGTCACACTGTGCTGACAAATGCATCCTAAAAAATCTGGACAGCTTATGGAGACTCTACAACCCAAAAGAAAGCCTTGGATTTGAAAACTTGTGTTTTCTGATTTCTTGACAGTTTTTAATCCCATATAGCCAAAAGTCCAAGTCAATTTTTGTGTCTGAAGTGAAGCAAAGCAGGAAATTTAGAAAAGGCTGAGTTCATTTGGTAAATGCAGTAGTCTGCTTACCAAATCCACTTATAGATATCCAACCTCTATATTGCAGTCTTCATGAGTCCCAGAATTTTCTTAAACAAAACACATTTCACCTTCATTCAGGTAGAAATTAAGCAATAAATACATTGCGACACTGCAGTAAGATGAAGGGGAAGAAGAAATACAATGTTAAAAAAACTGCCCTGCTTGTGAGTTCTATTTCATGCCCAGGCAATAATGTGTGTAACACTTAGGTGCACATAATGGACTAGGCTTCTTCAGGAACTCAACAGTGAGCAATGCCTCTGTAGCTATGTTTTAATGTGATCACTTCTTAGTCAGATGTGTAAATACTACCAACAGGTCTCCCTGGTAAGTGTGTTATAACAAACTGGCCAGTGGATGAAGACACAGCGCTTACTTTGATGCTTTTCAGGAATAAAAAAGTAAGAGTCACTAAAGATAGATGCTGGCAGAACTGAGTGCAAATAAAATGGGTTTTGTGGAACAGTCAGTAAAATTAAAGTGCTTTAATTAATTGAACTGTATAACTTTCCATAGCAGACCTGTAATGATAATAAATGCTATCATGATTAAAAAAAAAAAAAACTTGCTAGGACTATAAAATGTAATTAGGCAACTAATGCATTTACATAACTCTAAAAAGGGTTTTCATTTAATGTGGGACCTCTCCTCTTTAAACATCAATTAAAATTCACCCCAATCCAAAGTGCCCTGAGGCTCTGGGTAGAACCATAGAGAATATGGAATGGCTCTGGACGGTATTTGGTAATTTTTAATTTCTTTAACTAAAATATCTCATTTAAAAAACAATTAAGTTCTGAGTAGAAGCCTGCCCACAGCTCTCTTTCCTAGGCCGAAGGTAGAAGGACTTGATCTACCCAAGGGCTGTTGCTAGTTCTTAAAATCCCTTCCCTTCCCACCGGCCCACCGCAGTCTCTGCTTGGTAGAAGCAACTGGGTGGCCAAGTACTTACTTCCTTTCCTCAAGCAAGGCGATCTCTTTTTTGACCTCATGGTACTCCTCTGCTATTTGGCAGTGCTGTTTAAACACCTGCATGGATTCTACGGAGTCGTGACACGGCGGCAGAGGCTGCACAGACAAAGAGAAGCAATCAGTCCATTGCAACAGAGAGCAGCACCGATAATGAACATGGCACAAAGTCGAGCAACTTCTATTTGAGGGAACATAGAGAGATGATCGTGCTGACATGGGCTTTCCTGTGACATTCGTGGGCATCTCGTCCCAGAGCCCTGAGACCCGCTGGCTACACGTCGGCTACTTGCTATGTGTAGATGAAAAGTAAGTTTCCCATTGATTTGTGATCCTCCTTGGAAATTGTTAACTGCTTCAGAAAAGATCAGGGGAAACACTCCTGTTGTCTGTTTCAATTTCCCTTTTTGTCTACGCCCATGGTCCCGAGGCACAAGCCCAGAACAGCTGTCATCTGTGAAGCTGCTCAGCTCCGAGAAGACCAGACCCCTAAACCCTGCTTATGACACATGAGGCTGAACAGAGAACAGATTTGCATTTCTTCTTTCCTGCCATCAATAAGGAAAACAGGTCCACGTGGCAAACTTTTCTACATACAGCATGAAAAAAAAAATTCCAACCTCCAGTTATCATTTTTAACTAAAACCGCCATGAGTTTTTGTTCTTATTTCCACATCAGCCATGTGTGATTTAAAACATACCACTTAGAATGACAGTTAATTGTCTTTTAAGGAGTTTTTAAATCACCCCCTAATTACTTATGTGGAAAAAATTGTCAAATCTGAGAAGCATGGAAGTTTGTTGTTGAACAAGTTCTTTGGTCCTATCTGTCACTAAGATCCATGTAGGTAAACTGTCTTACTAGGTACGACTATCACTCACCTATACTAGTAAAGTGTGAACTGATGGATTTCTTATCTTACTATTTGGTCCAAAGTTCTTCAAACACACCGATTTTGGGGGGTGTCACATTTACTCGGTAAGTAACAGCAATTCAGTAAAGTGTGTGTTCAGGCTGACAGCTAAGAGGATGCTTCTCGCTCTAGAAAGTGAAGTTCTAAACAGACATACGCATTACTGACAAGTCACACTGAACATTTTGATATTTGCAATGAATACAAAATAATCATAATAAGTTGCACAGTGTTCTCCAATTCTGATTAGGACGAACTTTACATCCGTGTGAAATCCTCAGTCACTTAATTCATGTGGAATCTAACACTAATCACGTTTTGTAGTGTCTTTCCCCGATCCCTAGGAACACATTCACGGCATCAACCCAGCCGACTGCAACTGCTATGCTTTTCAATATAGAAATAATTGGAAAACCAGAACACAGTAGTATGACAATATAATTCACCCCAGGAGGCGAAGCCGTTGCCAAAGGAATTCAGAACTCCTGGCTCCTCCAGCCTGTGTCCCAGAAATCTCAACCCATCGTCCATTTTCACCTGTTCTCCTGGCAGGTTCCCAGGTGTAACAGAGAGCAGAATGAAAGCAACATACCCCAGGCTCCCAAGCCAAGCTTTTAAATCATCTGTGCCCTGTTAAAGAACTGGCCTACTGGCAGCCATGAGATTATACATGCCGTCCTGCCCTCAGGAACACCACATAAGCCACATCTGTTCAGGCGGGATTCAGCACGTCGCTTGCCACCTGCAAGTACGTGAACTGCAAATTTAGCAGCTACCTAATGTCATAGCCAAAAGAGTCTAAGGTTCTGCATGTCTGGGAGAACAAAGATGGCAGCATCCAAGGCAAGCATTGCCCTTTCTGCTGTGCTTTAAGAAGAAAACTGAGGGCTGGAGAGACGGCTCAGAGGCTGAGAGCACCGGCTGCTCTTCCACAGGTCCTGAGTTCAATTCCCAGCAACCACATGGTGGCTCACAGCCATCTATCATGAGATCTGGTGCCCTCTCCTGGTGTGCAGGCAAATATGCAAACAGAACACTGTAAACATCATAAAGAAAAATAATTTTAAAAAGAAGAAAACTGAAAATCACAAGTACACTCTCTTTAAGAGAGGGCGGTTCCTCTCTCCTCCTTCCTTTGCTTGGCACCTTGCCAAGCAAATAACTGGGATTTTTCTCCCATGACTTTGGTTTTGTGTTTTTTTAATTTTATGAGTTTTTTAATTTACTTGTGTGTTTGTCTATGCACATGCATGCAATGCCTGAGAAGCCAGAAGGTGTCAGATCCCTTGGAACCTGAGTTACAAACTGTTCTGGGGATGCTGGGGCTGGAACTCCCACCCTCTAGGGGAGCAGCCACTGTCCTTAAGTGCTGAGCCATTTCTCCAGCCCCTCTCCTTCTGTTTTTATTTGCACTTTAGCATGCTACCACTAAGTGACATCTCTAGGCCTTTTACATTTTTATTTTGGGACAGTATCTTGCTAACTTGCACAAGCTAGCCTTGAGTTCATGCATGGTGTATTCCAGGTGATCCTTCAACCTGTCTCCTCAAACTCCAGCCCCTCAAGCATCTGGGATTACGGATGGACACCACTGCATCTGGCTAACTGGCATCTATTAATTGTAGAAATTAGATATTGTATTTTGGAAGAGGATGGAGACCTGTGGGAGAGGCGAGGAACAGGTGAGGGTAACAGGGAGGGTGAATATAATCAAAGCACATTATGCTTATCAATGAAAATGCCATAATGAAGCCTATTTTTTACAACTAATATCAGTTTTAAAGACTACTTGAAAGGATTTTTTTTTTCCTAGGCAGTGTGGTCATACTACTAAGGGCATGTGTGACCAGCCAGGCAGCTGAACTGTATACTTGGAATTGTCGTCCATGTTGATGCAAAGGTAGTTTTCTATGCTCCTTTCCCCCCTCTGGCCATCTAAGATGCTTTCCTTCCCAAGTCTGCTGGCCAGGGCTCATTTCATTTCTTCTCAGCCAGGGAACTTCACATTTCTCACCGCTTTAAAACTTCAAGACATTCACTGCTAGCCAAAAACGTTGCTGGGCAAATCAACACATTTACGGGTCAGCAGAATCAATTGTCGTCTGAAGACAGTAGACATTATCCCAGCCCAGAAAATTCATTGAAGAATTTGTTTACCTGCATGCAGTTTGCATCCCGAGAGAGATTCCAATCAATGTAAGTTTTATAACTAATGGAATCTAGGATAATGACGTGCTACTCGGTGCCTCCTAAAACTCATTGCCATTTTTTTTCAAACAGGTTCTCATGTCACTAAGCTGGCCTTGAACTGACTGTGTAGGTGAGGAAGACCTTGAATGTCTGATCTCCCTGGCCCTACCTCTGGGTGCCACCACACTTGGTGTATGCAATGCTGGAGATTGAACCTGGGCTTTGTTATGGAAGCAGGGTTCCAACTGAGCTCCAACCCAAGCCTCCCTGTTGCCCCATAAAATAGATGTGTACTGCTGTTAGTCCCCCACGGATGGCAGCTCTCTTTGGCCTTCTCAGAGTCCCTCAAAAGATGAGGTGATGTGACCAGCAGTGTTCGCTAAATTAAAATTCTGCCTGAGGAAATACATTCCTAACATCCAAGCACACAAATATGATGTATAGTTTAAAAACAGAGCTACCAACTCTCAGTTGAGGTCCATCCCACGCCAAGGCAGGGAGATGGTATCTGCAGAAAGGAAGAAGAAAGATCTGGAGTTGATCAATTCCAAGTTCCAACTTGTTATGAAAACTGGAAAGTTCATGACTCTGAGGATGAGCAGATGGAAGAGAGTGAGATTGCTCATCCTTGCCAACTGCCCAGCTTTGAGGAACTCTGAAATAGAATATGATGCCATGTTGCCCAAAACTAGTGTCCGTCACTACAGTGCCGGGGATACTGAACTGAACACAGCGTGTGGGAATGCTGCAGAATGAGCACACTGGCTGCCACTAGACTCACGTAAACCAGGGGCGTTTCCAGTGAAAACTTACTAGAGCTTGTTTAAAAATAAACGAATATATAAAATTTAAAACAAAACAACTACCTACCAGTATGCTTAAGTAATGGAACATTTAAACCCAGGCATGAATGACTTAATGGTTTTTTTGATCCTGCTTAACACACGTTCAAGTTGAAAACTAAAATACAATCTACAAGAATTCCTGGAATAGCTAGACAAAAACCATTACCTTTGGGGAATAAAAGTGATCTGCTGGGTATGGTACACAGCTACAGTCCCTGGACTTGAAGCTCAGAGAACCCAAAAGTTCAAAGTCATTGTTGGCTGCTTACTGGGTTCAGCACAAAACTGCTACATAAGACTATTTTTTTAAAAAAATGCAAAACAACAATAATAAAACGTCGTTTTATCCCCAACTAGAGGGATTTTCATTGAGCTCCCACACTGGGTGTGGGTGAGCAGTGAGCCAGCTTCGTGCTTGTTTTCCTCTTAAATCGGGAGACACTTCCCTTGTTATCCTCTCTTCGTTATGCTGTGCTTCCTACACTCTGATGCCTTTTTGTCTACCCTCCTGTTGAAGGGATGAGGCTGATTCCAAAGGAATCCCAAAATAGGGAACAATGAAAAGGTACGGATATTCCCAGCATCCTAGAACAGCCTGCGAAGCAGCCAGTGGCAGGGCCCCTGCCTGGCAATTGGGAGGCCCCGGGTTCAACCTACGGTAGCATGCCCCTCACTTCCACTCCCCACCACCAAAAACAATTGTTTGGGATTCTAGAACATAGCTGCTGTGTTATCATAGAAACTGCTTCTCAGTCTCACTCCCTGTGGAGGTCTCTTACAGGAGTTTGGAGGGGGTAAATAAAGATGTTCTCCCAGCTTTGCTTCAAGCCAGCTTTGAAATACAGGTTCCCAAGGCACAGACTGGGGCTTGGATGAGGTCAAAGCTCCGGGGGTGGCCACTTCCTCTTCACCCCGTTTCCTGGGAGAACTGAGCTTGCAAAGGCTTTAAATTACACCGCAGAGTCGCGGGGGAATCGTCACAGCTGCTGGAACCCAGCCCAATCACAAGGACTAATTTAACACGATGAACTAAGGGAGAAACCAAACCGCAGGCTCCTGTTCCAAGAATGCAGCTTGAACCACACCGCACCATCTCAGCCATCGGTTCACAGCCTCCAGAAGTGTACTCCATCCTTTGGCAATGAGCCCGTGAGAAAGCACGCGGCCAGTCCCTCAGCAAGGGGCAAAGCCGGCTCAAGCGTTTCCGTTTTCTGCTTGGCTACTTCAGAAACTGCTGGCCCTGTCCACTTCAAAAACGCAAGAATTTAATTCTCCTACCCCAGCTTCCCACACAGAAGATATATTTAGGAAGCCAACATTCTACAGTGGTTGAGTAGAGTTTGTATTTATTCCGTGATTCTCAGGATTACCTATTTGGGGGGAGAATAGAAGTTACACTCCATTTTAATGTCTCTCAAGATTAATAAGCATTGTCTGCTAAGTATAAGAGGAGAAGCCTAGTCCTCTATAAGGCTGGAGGACGGAGGATCTAGAGTATATTCAACTATAGTCACTCAAATTTTATTATTTTAAGACATTAAGGGTTTGAAAGAATATTATAGTAACTGATACTTCTACAGTACAAACAGCACAACCTAACAAGTGCTGGAATTTATAACGTGCAACTTACACATTATACAGCTTGGTGTTGACCCAGAGAATATAAAAGAGCAAAGTAACTCAATAATTCTCAGACTTTTCCCACAAGGTATATCCTACAAACCACTGAGCAAGCTTTCAAAAAATTACTTTGGCAAGGCTCCAAACCATCTATATATGTTCTCTGAATGGCCACCAAATCCAAAGGATACACTCATCAGTGTGTGGACAAGAGAGAACATGTTGGCTGTTGTCAGTGTCCCGCCCCCAGTCTCTCCCATCCATAGTTCCAGGAGGGTATTGAAGACATCCTGGGAGCAGTATCCAGGGATACAGGGCTCAACTCCTCTTTCAACGATCTCATTTCCCAGGTGTCAACTGATATACTTAGGCAAGTACTAAAAGAAGTTTCTGGAGAGGCTGTCCAGATAACAGTGTGATACTCAAGGGAAACTGAAATTGTCTATTTGTAGAGGTGACATCAGATTGTTGTGGACTTACTGGACCCTGTCTGAGAAAAGGCAAGTTCAGAGTGTACCATAGAGACACCTGTCACTACCATCATCAGAGGAGAAGACAAAGGCTTTGAAGTTATTGCTCAATTGAGTATTTTTAAAAAAGATCATTGTTTTCCAAATGCCTGGGCCTGATGAAGAGAACATCCAAAGGAATCCAGAAGTATGCATGCATCTTTGGTTTTGCTTTACACATATAAAAATAAATCACTTAACCTTAAAGTTTTTATCTAATCAAGACTTTCACCAAGGAAGACTATTTATGTTGACTGAGCAATTGTTTTGTTTTTCCAAGTACTTCATCAGCCTCCTCAGTACCATCCATCATTCTTACCACAGTGTGGGGCAGCTATTGTTAACTCCACGTAATGGCTGATCAGAGTAAGTTTTGGAGAGTGCAAGCTTTGAGTTAAACCGTAGTGACCAAAACATGGGCTGTAGCATGGACTTGGTCTTGCCTTGGACCGTGAAAAAATTTCATCTTTCCAGACAGAGAAAAGATATAAGTCCATCAACACTGTTCTAAGTAGAAAAAAAAAAAAACCTTTTACCTAAAGTAATACATTTTCAGTCACTCTTGAAGTGCACATCGAATACCACCTTTTTTGTCTATATAATATAAACCTGCTGTACCGAATATTGCTCCTGATACCCACAAGGGGTATGGAAACTTAATCCCAAGGGAGGAATGTAAAATTGGCCTCCCACCTGCCCTTCTGCAGAGGCTCCGGGCCTAGAAATGAACATTACAGTAATGTTCATTTAATTCCACCTTACCCTGAGGTCTCTGACCCAGAATTTTGCATTAATAGAGACATCAAGAGAAAGGTTTGTCATTGCTATTCTTGCTCAAGGCTTTTTTTGGCTTCTGTGAAAATAGAAGCATCACGAATTACATGTTCAAACACGTCCACATTCTTGGCAAAGCAATAGAAAAATCTTGGGGGTCAAATCGGTGCTAGAGTATCTACCAAATAGATATTTTATAGCCACACTTTATAAATTACCAAGGAATGTGCAGGGACTATCAGAAAGTCCCAGCAAGTTTTACAAGGCGGTTCTAGAACTACATCATGGTAACCTTGTCAACCAGAAACAAAACAAAGCTCAACTTATCGAACTAATTTAAATAGCCCATGTGTTCTACAAAAAGGACTAAGAGAAAGATCAGCAAATTGATTTACACCCAAATTCGACCTCAAGTTTCTCATGTATAAATTGAGAATGAAACAGTTAGCTTCTATAATTATTGTGAGAACCAAATGAGATCACATGAAGAAAAATGGCGCTTGCCTGCTCCAGAGCCAATGTGCAGCTGTGGGACCTGATTCTGGAGTTTGCAGAGAGAACCGGTAGTCGTGTCTGGCATTGTTTGTTCTCTGCTTGGTGAGTTTCTAAGTCTCCTGTATAGTGACATCTGCAAGGCTCTTTTCTCTTACGTGTGTGTTTATTTTCCCATAGTGGGTTATGACAGTAAGTAAAAAAAATTTACAAGACAGAACTCAAGTCTAATTGTAAGGACGACCTCTTCCATGTAAAAAAAGGATGGTTCCTTTTGTACATAAAGCAGTTTCATTGCTGTTAGTGTGGGACTTCCTGATGTAGAATGGCTTTTCCATTCTACATGGAATAGATTTTCCAACACCACACACACCAGGAGAAACAACAACAAAATCCTTAGAATTCATTATCTACAATTTCATGAGGGAACGGGAACCTGAATTGACTTCCTGATTTATTTTCAAAACATGTTGACCCCTGTTTTCACATGATTTCCATTTTAATAAAGCAGCTTTGCGGTGTCAGTGTAAAACAGGGGAAAATATTCCCTTTACAATCCCTGCTATGTACTACCAGTAACACATACGTAGACAACCCCTGGCGGATAGCTCTCAAGGAATATGATGTGTGGTATGAGAATAGCTGAAAGAAAAGGAGCCTGGAAGAGGGAATACTGAATAGTTCTCCACGCTGAAAAGATGCTGGGCCAGTGTGGGGGTGGGCAGGGTGAGCTTGTGAAGAGCACAGAGGAAGAGGAAGAGGTCACTGATAGCTGGGGCGGGCATCCTTGGGATTACAGCACTGCCTCATGATAGCTGTGTGGAAACCATATTACCTTCCCGCCTGCTATGCCATCTTTACTGAGACCTCCATAAGTGTTCATGGTCTCTTAAACAGGCTGGCTACTGGAAGGGAGCAATGATAGCCCACATCTGAGTGAGTTGCTCTGTGTTGGTTCTGAGGTGCTACCCCAGCAGCTATGAGAAGTGACTGCCCTTCTAGAGGACCACACAGAGGCTCGCAACCCTCTGTAACTGCAGTTCCAAGGGATCTGACAATACCGGGCTCAAAGGAGGTACAGACAGGTGCATAGGCAGAAACCCTGTATACATAAACATTTAACTTTAAAATCTCCTTTGCCTATTGCCAGAATATGCCATCTAAAAAAAATTAGAAGTAAATGAGCATCTTTAAAAAGAAGACTCTGGCCAGGCAGTAGTGACACACCCCTTTAATCCCAGCACCCAGAGAGCAGAGGCAGGTGGGTCTCATGAGTCAGCAAGTTTCAGGATGACAATCAAGGCTACACAGAGAAACCTTGTCTCAAAAAAAAGAAAGAAAGAAAGAAAGAAAGAAAGAAAGAAAGAAAAAGAAAAAGAAACATTTCAATGTGTTCTACTGATGTAGTCTCCTGGGATAACCTTTTCATATGTCATCTAGAAACTATTTTCTTATAGGCTGGACTAACACTCTTCTGAAGGTTTTAATTCCCACTTGCTATGTTCCATTAGAGCAGTGGTTCTCAACCCTGCTAATGCTATAACTCTTTAATATAGTTCCTTGTGCTGTGGCATTCCCCCATCCATAAAATTATTTTATTGCTACTTTGTAACTGTAATTTTCCTACTGTTATGAATCCTAGTATAAACATCTGATATGCAGGATATCTGATATTTGACCCCAAAGGGGTTGTGACCTACAGTCTGAGAACCACTACCCTAGAAATTGTCATAGAACCGGGAAAGAAGCAGATAGTAGGGAAAAAATTAATTATTCCAAAGACTTGGCAATATGACAGATTTTCTCTGCAGCATCTAATACTATATCAGTAACTCAAAATGGAGCTAAAGTCCAATGGCCCAGAGACACTGTAGCAAAGGAAAGTGGGAGCAGGTACATTCTCAGCTCCAGATACTTTACTCTGAGCATTTGAAGTGCAAGTATCACAGCTGGATAAACAAGGCCCTCCCCTAGCTGCTTCTATCTGATCTTGGAGCTCTGAAATACCAATGTTTGTGACTTAGAAGCCCTCCGCCCTTTGTAGCAATTCATCTTTCCCACTTAGCTGCTTCCTGGCTCACTATTTGTGGCACTAAAGGAAAGCAGGCATATGTTTGCAGAGTCCTTACCTGGAGCTGCTGCTCTAGCTCTGGGAAGACCAAAGGAACAGCATCTTCAGACGGTGTATCATCTAAAACATGAAAATACAATGGTTACCCAGCATGCCATGTGTCTCCTGAGCATCACCCTTCATCTTCTGTGTAACACACACACGGGGGGGGGGTGCCCCACAGGGATCTTAGTTGAGCACACACACACATAAACACAAACACACACACGAGAGAGAGAGAGAGAGAGAGAGAGAGAGAGAGAGAGAGAGAGGAGTTTAGTTGACCACACACACAGAGAGAGAGAGAGTGAGAGAGAGAGGAGAGAGAGAGAGAGAGAGAGAGAGAGAGAGAGAGAGAGAGAGAGAGAAATGAGGCTAGTGTGGCAGTGGTAAAGCACTTGCCACATTGCCTTGATGTGAGTTCAAATCTTCATAACCCACCTAAAAGCTGGAGGTGTGGGGGTGTGACATGAGCATCTGTAATCTGGGGCTCCAGAGAGGTGGAAACAGACAAGACCATCTATGGAAGCCTGCTATATACAACAGAAAAACAACAGACCCTGTCTCAAACAAGGTGCAATTCAAGGTGCTCAAATGTCTACTCTCCTAGCTCTCCTACTTATTTATTTATTTACTTTTGGTTTTTCAAGACAGGGTTTCTCTGTGGCTTTGGAGCCTATCCTGGAACTTGCTCTTGTAGACCAGGCTGGTCTCAAACTCACAGAGATCCTCTGCCTCTGCCTCCCAAGTGCTGGGATTAAAGGTGTTCGCCACCAACGCCCGGCTCTAGCTCTCCAATTTAAAAGGGTTACTTAATACTGTCACATTAGCCCAAACCAAAAAAAATGTGATAGGCATGAAAGTGCTTTAACAAGGTGCTAATGGGCCAGCCAGAACAACGTCAATGGGGCAGGAAGGACGTGTGTGACAAACTGTAGCCTCCTTTATATAGTTTCCCCCTTTACTCTTACCTTTACAAACTACCATTTACAAGCAGCTCTCTAAAACTCACTCCACGTTACTGTGAGTAACAGCCAGCAACCCAAACAGGGAATCTCTCCGCATAGGGTCAGGCAACACTGACAACCTGGAGCAATTGTCAGTGGTCTAAACATTCCCTCAAACAAACACGGAAGCAACTTAGTTAACCATAAACAGCTCCTGCCCCTTCAAAAGATACATCCTTGGAAGCCTGGGAGGAAGCCTGGCAGAAATGTTGCCTCAGATACTTGTTACCCCAAGTTTCTTCAAGAACAGGATGCTAATCCAGCTTTGGTGCTTGGTTAAACAGGATCTGTCTTGTCTAGAGAGCTGTGGCTCCATAGGGACACTGGCTATTCAATTCCAAACTCTTTCCCAGTACATGCCTGAGAGTGCAGTGCGTGCATGCACACACACACACACACACACACACACACACACACACACACCACTTCAAGTCATAATAAAGCAAGGAAATACATTATTTTTATATTCTAACATAATCAAATTCACTGGTAGAAAAGTGGTAATGTCCACTTTTCATTAATTAGGTCACACACAGCAAAAGAGGCAAGGCAGTCATGGTTGCTATCCATGGAGATTTTATTTCCATGACTCCTCATGGATAAAAGTCTGAGGATGTTCAACTCAAACCCTTTATATGAAATGGAATGTTTGCATATAATTAAATGTGTCCTCATGCATACTTTCATCTCTCAGTAACTCCTAACACAATACAGTGTGATTGCTATGGAAATCATTGTGCTATATAGGTTAAGGGATAACAAGAAGGAGAAGGAGGAGGAGGAAGGGGAAGAGGAGGGGGAGGAGGAGGAGGAGGAGGAGGAGGAGGAGGAGGAGGAGGAGGAGAAGAAGGAAGAAGAAGAAGAAGAAGAAGAAGAAGAAGAAGAAGAAGAAGAAGAAGAAGAAGAAGAAGAAGAAAGTCTATACCAGTTCAGTAGCTACATGACTTTAAGTTTTCCCTACCCTTGGTTGAATCCAGATAGAGAACCCACAAACACACAGGGCCAACTATATCCTTTCCAGGCTCACTGAGAACATGTTCCAAAATAAAATGTAGTAACTACACAGGGCATTTGTGGCTTCTGGGGGATTACAGCTCTTTGAAGGCGTGGAAGACAATCACCAGAGAGAGGATTTAAACAAGGGTGGTAGCAACCTCCACCAAACACCTCAGGGGTCTGGTCACTCAATAGCAGTTGGTATGTTTTGGTCAAGAGTACTGAAATAATACTCCTACTTAAAAGTGACCCAAAATAGCAATATGTCACCAACACAGAACTGATGCTCCTAAACATGGGCTTCACAGAGAGGTAAAGCCTGAGCCCCTCGACGCTCCCTTCCTATCAGAATAGGAACATCAAATTCTAGCCAGTTCCTCTGGCTTTCCCAATCCACACCATCACTGGCAAAGAAACTGGATGAAATTATCACAGCCTGACACATTGTAGAGAAGCCTTCCATTATGAAGTTTAGAAGACCGATTAGGGTCTTTGGTGCATTTAATTTGCTTTAGTACATTTTCAAAAGCCTAGACATCATGATTATTTGAGCTCATCAGATCTAGGACCAGAATGATTTGGCACAGTAAATAGGAACATATTGTACTTTGGCATCCCAACCCTGATTGCCACAGATGAGGAGGCAACTGGAAGGAGAAACCACTTCCATAAAATAAATACAAACAGACAGGGCATGCTAGAATTCTAGAAGATGCTGAGGACTGGCACTCAGGGCTTCCTGACATTTAAGTCATCCTGCCCACTGTCAGTTACACTCCTTCTTGCTTCATTAAAAAAATTTAAAAAAGAGTGGAGAATAGTTCTCCATTCACTGCACTGCCATATTGCAAACAGCCAATACCTGATATGACCCAGAGTGAATAAAGCAGTGTGGGAATCAATGTCTTTCCACACAGCCTCCCATGCTGAGACACATGTGACTATACAGCTAATTTGTGGCTAAATGAAGGCTTTCCATTAGACCTCTTCAACTGAAATGAAAGTCTAATCGACATAAGGGATGTTTTACAGACAAGAAGAACAGAGGCAAGACTTTTGTTTCAGAATGGATCAAGCTGGATTAACCCAAGCAGGAAATAGCAGCGGAAACAAGAAAACCGAAGACAGATGCGAGGAGTCTACCAACTCTGAAAGCCAACCGGCATCTCCCACTCCATGCCATCTGCTTTAGCTGGCAGCCTCTCCTGCCAGAAATTTCAGGGTCTGAGAAGCTGCTTACTCCGTGTTGGTGTGAGGGGTGTTTACTTTTAAATAGTGGCTGCCTTCTTTGACTGCTTTTAAAAATAGGCAAATATTCTAAAAGCAGAAGGATGAATCACAGGATTGGGCCAAAAGGAAAGTGACTCAGGCAGGCTAGTAGCACAGCTGTTGCACAAACATTTGGCCAAATCATTGTAAAATATTTCCACCACGATGATGGGTCCGAGACCCTGAGAATGCTCAAGTTTATTGTGACAATCCCAGAAGCACACAGCAGACTGCATTGTAGCTGTACCAAGAGACCCCTGGCATATTTAATTGTTATTTTTTCCCCAATAGAGAGAAAAAGAGCAGTTACTAGATGCATTTATAATGTGACAAAATCCTCAAAGACTGGATTTTTATTATGACTTAACTGCCAGGTATCTTACTGTCTACTGTGTGTACAGTAAGGACTCAGACTCAATGTTGAATTGGAAAATCACCTTTTCCTAGTTTTTAATGCGCTGAGAAAATAATATCAAAGCAATGTGGACTTCATAGACCAGATGAAGACAGGGGTGAATGGTAGTGGTAGACAGTTCATCTGATGAGCATAAGGGCCTATGACCAATTCCCAGCACAACCTAACAGAAAGAGCAACCAAAGTCTTTCCTAAGGAATTTCTTCTTTCTTTTGAAAAACAATTTCAAACATTTTTGTCTGCTTTGTGTATGCGTGTTTTAGCTGTATGCATGTCTCTGTAGCACACACATGCCTGCTGTCCACAGAAGCCCAGAAGAGGGCATCTGATCCCCAGAGACAAGCATTACAGATGGTTGTGAACCACTATGTGGGCTTTGGGAATTGAACCTGGGTACTCTGGAAGAGCAGGCAGTGCTCTTAACCACTGAACCATCTCTCCAGCAAGAATAAAATACACAAAGCAAAGAGTTGGAAATGAGAGGAAAAAAATAATTTTTAATATACAGATGTTCAATGCCTGTTTGGCAGTTGTGATGTGACTGAGCCATCGTGGGCCTAAGATAGAACTTTGTTGTTGGTATTCTAGCCACACCAACGCATCACAGTGCAATTTATGAGATAGGCTCATCTCAGCATCTACTGAGCAGCTGTTGGCTGGTTTCCAAGGGCATTCTTTTCAGATTCCCTTAAACCGTTTTATCAATGTTTCTCCATGAAACAGATAAAGGAAGTCCACTGAGTCTGTAAGCCAAAGCCTCGATGTTATCTAGGAATTAGCGACTTCGTCCGAGTTATGACAGAATGCTAAACTGAAGGCACTGAGCGTGCATCTGGCCCAGTTCACTGAGAGTGGAGTAAGGAACAAGCCCGAAGAAGGAGGGACTCTATAAAACACCATGACCAGTGGCCTTGTGGGCTGAGGTGTCTCCCAGCCCAGGGTTCTTTCCACAGTAGCACTCTGCGGTTCACCTTCTGGTCAATGATTTCCCAGACTTGTAGTTCATAAACCAGAACAAATTCTCCTGAAATATTGGAAGTCATACCTTAGATTGCAGGCAGGTTTTTTATTTGGCTTGTGAAGATGATTCAAAAACCATTACTGTACATTCTAAGTTTCCCTGTATATCAGAAAGTTTTAATATAAAAATAAAATGAAACTTAGAATCAAGAAATTTACCAATCATCATATTGGTAAATTTTAGCTTTGTATGCTAAATCAACGTACTCTAAAACCCCTTTGTTACATCTGTTTTTATTTTGTTTCAAGTGAGAGAGGTGAAAAATCAAACAGTTTTGCAAACCAACATTTGAGAATTGCTATCTTAAACACTCTCTTGATTGGGCAATATTTTTACTGGACTTTGGGGTCAATTATTCCTGCACAGACACTGTTTTCATGATAGATATAACTGGGGTGTAGACTTGAAGACACTAAACCCTTGTTCTAAAGACCTCCAGTTTTCATACAGGGAGCCCAGAAGAAGAGGATCCACATTTAGAAGATACTCTCAAGCCCATCCCACACCCCATACAGAACACAACAAGCTGTCCTGTTCTGAATCATCTGAAAAACTCTGTTTTGTGGGCTAGGGGGGATAGCACAGTTGGTACAGCACTTGTTGTGTAGGCACAAGGGTCTAAGTTTGTTCTCTAGAACCATGTAAAGGGAGAAGCAGTGTGGCTCATGCCTGTAAGCCGGGCACCTGGGAATTGATGAACTCCAGATTCAGTGAGAGACCCTTCCTAAAAGAATAAAGGCAGACCAGGTGTTGGTGGCACTTACCTTTAATCCCAGCAGATCTCTGAGTTTGAGGCCAGCCTGGTCTACAGAGCAAGTTCCTGTGCTTCACAGAAAAACCCTCTCAAAACCCCCAAAATAATGCATAAATAAAGTGGAAAGCAGTAAAGAAAGATCCTTGGTATCTACCTACCACTGTCTTCCCCACTCAGACATATGTACACGTATACATATGCATCTCTGAACATATCTAAATTAGCATGTTATGCCACACACACAACACAAACCAACAACAACAACAACAAACCAACAACACAACACATGTAACATACCATACATACACCAAAAAGAAAAGACTGGGGCTTGAGAGATGACTCAAGAGTGATTAAGAGCACTGGCTGCTTTGCAGAGGACCTGGGTTCAGTTCCCAGTACCTATATGGTGGTTCACAAACACCCATTTGTTCCAGGAATAACTCTAATTCCAGGGATAAGTCTAATGCCAGGAGATCCGGAGTCCTCTTCTGAGCTTCTCTGGCACCAAGCATACACATGATGCAAGATATACATGCAGGCAAAATACCTATATACATAGTGAGTACAGGCCTGTATGTGAACTGTAGGCCACCTTAACTGATAAATGGGAATAGTCGGTATGATTTCTTTGAGAGTTGGTTTTCTTTATGCAAATGGGCAGAGTAACCTGTTTTGGAGCCTTGTTATTGATGAAGCAATACATATGCCAATCACTTAGCCTGAGTTTCACATCTAGGAAATAAACATTAACAAGGATGCCTTCTTGATATAATTGAGTTTCATTTCCATGCCTTCTCATTATAAACTCAACTGATTCATATAACAAGGACATCTGGTCAACCATGTTCATAGCAGCACTATTTGTAATAGCCAGAAACTGGAAGCAGCCTAGATGCCCCTCAACCGAAGAATGGATAGAGAAAATATGGTACATTTACACAATGGAGTACTACTCAGCAGAAAAAAACAATGGAATCTTGAAATTTGCAGGAAAATGGATGGAACTCGAAGAAACCATTCTAAGCGAGGTAACCCAATCACAAAAAGACAAACATGATATGTACTCACTCATATGTGGACCTGCTTTATGATACATAGTAGTGACCATGCTTTATCAGAGCTGTTTTTAATGATGTTGCTCAGAATGGTTTCCTTCCAGATGATGATTGAGAAGCTAATTTAAAAAAAAAAAAAAAAAAAAAAAATGGTGCCAGGTACCACAAGAGTAACAGAACTGTGCTGTTTTCTGGGATTTTGTTTTTTACTTTGTTTTTTTGTTGTTTTTTTGTTTTCAAATGGAGTGTGCTGGATGTCTCTACAATTTTGTTCAAATGACTGCAGAACCTGGAAAAGCTGTTGCTGCTATTGATGCATAACATACTGCTATTATTGGTCTTTAAATATAAATATAAATATATATATGTATATATATAATTTGAAAAAATAAACTCAACTGATGAGTGGAAATGGAGCAGATGTTTGTGTGCAAAGGTGTTAGAGACATTCTCATATAAAACAAAGAGAATGTGTGTGGGTCAAGGCCTCAGCTTACCTACTTCTCCCCTGACACTTGAGGGGAGCAATCCCAGGCATAGCCAGCACCTCAGTTCTTATGATTTACTTTTTTCATCTAACCCTGAATGGACAAAGTACCTCTCCTTCATTCCCCCAACAAAGCAAACACTTCCTTCATGAAATGTTAGCTGAAAAACTGAACTCATATAGAGAAGTTCTTTAAGTAGCTTCATTTAAAATAAAGATGGCTCACATATTTCTAATACATCATTAGCAACAACTTTTAAAAAATAGATACCTAGATACCCCAGCTCTTATCAGTTCATCGAAGTTTCAAGCTACATCAAAATACATTTTAAATTTTTGCTTCCTGATTACCAAATACTATATGTGAGTTGAATAAAACATGCTAGATTTTCAGAACCATATAACTCAAAGCACAACTAGAGAAATAGGTGGGGCTTACCGACATGGTAAAGAGAGAAAGTCGGTAGGACAACCAGTCACTGTTGGTTCTCTGCCATTAACAAACACCCTGTGCCACCATGCAGGAATAAACTAACGCTATTTCTCTGCAGAGGCCTTGATGCAGCTTACAGCAAGTTTTGTGTTTCTTAGAAGCCCTGTCAATTCCCTGTTATGGTCTCTGACAATTTGCTAATGTCATCCTTTTTCCTTTTTCTCTCAGAACGTTTTGATGACAATCAAAACACGCTCTTACTCAGATCATTGATATTCGGTTATCCCAAGGCACCAAGCACAGAGTGCTACACACAGCTGGCCCTCTCTCTCTCTCTCTCTGTGTGTGTGTGTGTGTGTGTGTGTGTGTGTGTGTGTGTGTGTGTGTAAGTTCCACACCTGTAAGCTCAGCCAAACACAGACTGAAAACATGGGAAGAAAAAACTTACGTCTGCATTGACATGTTGCTATTTCCTAAGTAATGAAAGACGGCAGGTACTCATACAGCCTTCACACTGTATCCAGTGAAGTCATCCAGAGATGAAACATGGAAGGATATACACACGGGCTGTGCAAACACTATGCCATTTTCTATAAGGGGCTCAGGCATCTGAAGAATTTGGCGTTTGGGAGGTCTGGAATCCAGGACCTCAGAAACCTCTAGAAGAGGACGCTTATTGTCCAGCACAGCACCAAATACATTTTCACCTCTCCTTTTCCTCCTGCCTTCAACAGTATACCAGGAGTAACCACCTCCCAATCTCCCCCTGACTACTGGGGAGTTCTTTGATGTCAGGGACATTCATGCTTGAAAAACAAAACAAAAAAACGACAGGGTCTTTAGGATCTAACTTGAGCTTTCCTGGAACTTGTGGAAATCTTCCTGCTTCTGTCTCTTGAGTTCTATAGTTCACCAGTTCATGAGTTCCTCTCATTGCATGGATCCTACTTTTGACTGGGTAGTGATACAAAAACACCCAAGACCTAGCTTTGAAGTGCTCCCAAGTATTAATTGCTGGTTTGTACTCTTTAGACAACATTTGTACAACTGGTTACAAAATCTCCTATGGACTAGAAGAAACCATTCTGAGCGAGGTAATCACAAAAAGACAAACATGATGTGTACTCATTCATATGTGGAATTTAGACACAGAGTAAGGGATTACCAGCCTACAATCCACACTGCCAGAGAAGCTAGGAAACAAGGAGGACTCTAAGAGAAACATATATGGTCCCCTGGAGAAGGGGAAAGGGTCACGATCCCCTGAGCAAATTGAGAGCACGGGAAGAGGGGGGAGGGAGCTACGAGAATGAGAAGGGAAGAAGAGGAAGGATGCAGAGGTCATGAGGGAGCAGAAAGGTTGAGTCAGGGGAAGAATAGAAGAAAGGGTGTGTGATAGGTAGGGTTTTAGTTGGGGGGTGGTAGGGGAAGACAGAAAGGAGAAGGGAACTGGGATTGTCATGTAAAACAATCTTGTTTCTAATTCAAATTAAAAAATGATTTAAAAAAAAACAAAATCTCCTATTGCGTTGCTAGCAATATGAAACTGAGCTGATAGCACAAATACAAATGTTATGCACTCCATAAACACCCACTTCCTTTATAGCTTTTCATTGAAAACTTACACAACAGACTCCAACCAAAATAAATAAAATCTAATTGCATCTCAAAGAATTTTCATTGATAGTAATGACTCCAAGCGGCTATAGATATTGCGTTATTGATTTCATAAGTGTGTAGTGAGTCTTTAAAGTTAACAGGCTGTCGTAGTGACTCTGTCCTTGCTGGGTTTGTCAAGCATCCAGAATTCTAGCACAACTTTCTCTCTTTGCTCCCTATTATGTGGATAGGTGAAACAATTGAAGAAGAGACTAGCGATTAAAAAATAAGACTCAGGATTCACTGTGGGTAGATGTAAGAAAGACTTCCCAGAGTCTTCCCAGAGAAAGGAGATTGAGTGTAGAGAGAAGAAAGCACTAGAAACATGTGGGCCCTGAGAAAAGAGGAGGAAAATAATATTAAAGTAGGAGACGTTGATGGGAGGAGACTATGGCAGGGACACTGTATCTGAAACAGTGTGTCTGATAGCCAAGCACACCTGGACAGGGCAGCCACTGCACCACGTCAGGGTGCATGCAGCAGGGGCACCACGTCAGGGTGCATGCAGGGGCACCACGTCAGGGTGCGTGCAGCAGGGTCAGGATGCATATGTCAGGATGCGTGCAGCAGCAGCGACACCACGTCAGGATGCATGCAGGGACACCATGTCAGGATGCGTGCAGCAGGGGCACCACGTCAGGGTGCGTGCAGGGGCACCACGTCAGAGTTCATGCAGCAGTGGTACTTCAGCAATCCCCACTGCTAGACAGAACAGTGGATTTTTGCGATAAAAACAAACACTTTTAGCAACTCTGATATAGTGAGTTCTAGATTTTTAAACTAAACCCTTTGTGGTTAATTTGTGCCCTAATGTGGAAATCCTAACAACTTAATTTTTTAAACAAAATATTAATGGCTCCCAGTCTAGGCTGATGCCAGTAATCTTGGAGAGAGTGGGGTGGAGAGAAGGAATACAAAGTCTAAATATATATGAGAGTGTGCCACCCTTGGAACTCAGCTGGAGACAAAGGAAATTCTGTAATTAAATGAAATCCCAACATCTGCCCAATTCTAACTTCTCTCCCATTGGAAAGGAGCCTGTGGCCAGGTGGTGGTGGTGCCAGCACTCGGGAGGCAGAAGTGGGAGGATCTCTGTGAGTTCGAGGCCACCCTGGTCTACACAGTGAGTTCCAGGACAGCCAGGGCTACACAGAAAAACCCTATCTTGGAAAACAAAACAAAACAAAAACAAAAGGAGCCTGTGATTTTCATAATAACTCAGGGTGGAGGGTTCATATTTCAGTACATTTGCTATTGTGAAAACTAATTCCGTGGAGGGCCTCATTTTGGAAGTAACCATTTTGGAATTCCTGGTTTGGAAATAATATTGAGCTTATTGAAGGCAGGAATAGCAACCTCCAGGGTTACAATTACCTAAGTATCATTTAGTGAAGGGCTCTGACAGTGGCCTGCAAAAGGTGACTGAACCTTATAGGACTCCATATATTTCTCCCCAAAGCCTGCTGCTGTACTTTAAGCCCTTGGAGGTCATGGAGACTTTGCAAACCTGTGGCTCATTTTCTATCAATGAACCATCACCAGTTCTCACTCCCAAACGCCAAACTGTCACCCAGCTGCTCCAATCCTTCTTTTAAAATCTTTTCCAAACTCCATCATTTCATCCTAAACCCAAACACACAATCCATTGCATTGTTATAAATCACCTCTTCCATTCACTCTTCTCTCCATACTCTAGACCCTGCTACCAAATTCTACCCTTCTATCATATCCAACCCTGGGCAGGGAGATTGTAGACTCTGCTGCTTCTGACTGAATGCAAACTCGTTGGATGAACTTTGAAGATTAGAGGGAATCTCTGGTCTCTGACTGTCTAAGCAGGTATCCTCCAGGGATCTCCTGTACTCTGCTGGGATGTGATATGATCCCACAGTTCAGCTTCCGTGCTAACAGACTGTGGTTTAGCATTTGCTGACTACGCCATGCTCTTCCTGACTCTTGGGTTTTGCTCATGACTTCTGCATTAGGAAGAAAAGGGGATAAAGATATCCCCTTTTCTCATGTATAAACTTTATACCTAGAGATGGTGTCTTTCTATAATCTACCTTTCAGCCCGATTTTCTTGGCAGCTCTTTCAAACGGCTTTGACAATTTCTCTAGAGAGCATGGGGTATTAAGCAAATCACAGCCTTTTAGATTTAAGGAAGGGGTCATGTCTTGCCCCATTGTGTGCATCCTAACAGTCTTGGCAGAGTACTGAAGGCGTAGGAAATAGGAAAGGCCAGCTTCTTAGACAGGTGAGATAGCACTGGCCACTCGCTGGATTACCAGACTCCCAAACAACAGCAGGCAGCCGCACTGTGAGGTATATCTTAGCATCAAGGAGCAGTGAGGAATGGCCATGGGACACATGCTCCCTAGCAGTTTATATTTGTCTTAATATTCCACAGTCAGTTACCGTAATTATGCGGACAACTTGAATATTTCATTTGTGCCAAGCACTTTGCTAAATGTTTGGCCTCTCACATGGCATTTCATTCTTACCTCCATAGGCAACTGAAGGAAAACTGAATTCCAACAAGGCTGAACTGCTAGCTTATGATGATGAAGATAAGCCTCTAACTTCAAAACCCTAGACTTCTATATTAAATGTCTCGGGAATATATGTCAAAAATTCTAAAATGAATGCAGTACTAACTATATTAAGCCCCTAAGAAATGAATTCTTGGGGGCTGGAGAGAAGGATCACTGGTTAAGAGCACTTGCTGTGCAATCATGAGAATCAGAGCTCTAATCCCAGCATTCCCACTACATTGTGTCCTGAAAATGCCTGTAATTCTGGCTCTAAGAGATCCAGTGCCCACTTCCAGCCTCAGTTCAGCAATACACATAATAGAAATGAGTGAATCTGATCAAGGTGCATTTTATACATGAATAAAATTGTCAAACAAATGATCTTCAAAAAAGAAACAAATATCAATATTCGCAAGTAGAGCTGTCTCCCTGTCCCTCTGACTCTGTATATCCATCAATATAAATCCAGCAGTGAGGAATTACCCCTCAAAAGGCCAGGTTCCTCCCCACATTTGCTATTAAAGTGTAGGGTATTTCCCTTTGTGGCTTTTTTTTTCTTCCTAAATATGTGGTCCACAGGAAACACACAGTGGAATTCAAAAGGCATGTATAGCTTGCATGATGGCAAATGTTACTGTGTGCCTGTAGGACACTCCACACACTCCTTATTCGAGAATTCAGAGGGAGTGTCCCAAATATCTGCAAAACATCCTTTGGTGACCTGGCAAGCCTGTATGCATGGAAAAGTTCCAAGCCCTCGGCTCTGAGTGACCCTTGAAATATTGCATGTCTGGTAAGTATAAACACATAAGAAGGCTTTTTCTTGTTCCTCTAAGAGATGTAGTGAGTCTCTAGGATCAGCCTTACAGGAGTAATACCTTTATGCATATGTTCCTTTTCTTACTATTCTTATTTATTCTTTGATAATTTCACACATTTATACAATGTATTTTGAGCATATTCATCCACCATTACTTCCTCTAAGTCTCCCTAGAATCCCCAGCCCATCTCCCTGACAATTTCATGTCCTATTGTTCTTGTGTTTCTAGACATGTTCTCTTGATGGATGCTCTCAGGTGATATAATCAGGCAAGGTTGAGAAACACTGACAACTGCCCCTCTGCCTTAGATTCTATAAGCAGACAGCCTTCTTAAATACATTGAAACACATTGATCATAAAGCTAAAATAGTCTTGGTAGTTTCTTTTTGTTGGTTTGATTTGGTTTTTTTGAGACAGAGTTTCTCTGTGTAGCCCTGACTGTAATGGAATTCTCTCTATAGATCAGGCTGGTCTCTGCAAGCTGGTGGTGCATGCCTTTAATCCCAGCACTAGGGAGGCAGAGGCAGGCAGATCTCTGTGAGTTCAAGGCCAGCCTCGTCTCCAAAGCGAGCGAGTGCCAGGATAGGCTCCAAATCGACACAGAGAAACCCTGTTTCGAAAAACCAAAAACAAACAAACAAACAAACAAAAAAGTTCAAGATAAATTAATTTAAAAAATGTTCAAGAACTCTCAGCTAGGATCAAGAGAATTCAAAGACAGTGCCATATGAACCTCAAGTTTCCATTTTGGACTTCAGAAAAGAGTTTATTCATTCAGCCCAAGGATAAGACTTACCTCTTTGTGTTTCTTTTTATGGTATGGTACATCTCTTTTTCTTGTCCAAAATTATATAATACTTTTACTTGGGTAAAGCAAGATTTATGGACTGAAAATTTCTTCATAAACCTGTTTATTATAACAGGACATGTCCCACAGGAGTGGGACATGAGTAGAAAGGAAATATAATCCTTTCTTCTTGGATTATAAATTTGAGGACTACTCATTGTATACAGGCCATTCCTTGAAATTTGGAACTATAAAGTGCATTACAAACTGAAAGGAATTTCTTTGCACTTTTTAGAGAAGTAAGTATGAAGGGACTTGGACTTCTAAGTCTAAGGACCTGTGTTTGGATCACAACTCCATTATTTAACTAATAGTGTGGTCTTGAGGCCTCAGAATCCCAACCTGTAGAATGCTCATGACTACATTGTATGATTGTTTAAATTAACACAATAACCAAGATGAGTTCCCAATGCAAAGAGAATCAGAATGGTAGTGTTTATTTCTATGTTCGAGTGGATCTTCCTAATGTAGAGGTCACTCCTCACCAGGGTCTCACAGAATAACGCTTGAATGGAAGACATAGTACATCAAAACCATGACACAATAAAGGGCCAATGTTTCATCTCTTCCTACTCTAGGGCATCCTCCACTGGCAACCATGGTCTGGGAAAGTTTAGAGTAGATGAATAGCTGTATAATCACCCAGCAAATGGCAGTGTCACACCAGAATTTCCAGAGCCAAATGTCTTACTTTACATTATTTTGCAATGATTCTGTCCTTTTTCAAGACTTAACTGTGTCTGTGGGGGGGGGGAGGTTAGAACCTTGGATGTCATTGGTTAAGTGCCACAGGTCTCTTACTACCCTGGAACTCACTGGGTAGGCTGGGCCAGCAAGCCCAGGCATCCTTCTGTCTCTACCTCCCCATTGCTGGATTTACCAGCATGCCCAGCTTTTTCACAAGTCTTTTAGGGAACTGAACTCAGGTCCACATGTTTGCGTTACTGGCTGAGCTATCACCCAGTGATCCATTAGCTTTTAAAACATCACTCCTATGTGGACACTACAGTGAAGAACAAAGAGAGTATCAGAGAAAATAAGACCTGGTTCTCAAAAGACCTGAGGTTTCCATGGTGATGTTTGAGAAGGTGATTTTAACAGAGCAATGGCTGATGCCAATGGTCATAACCCAGACTTTCCTTTCACAGCCATTGTGACCACCCAGCACTTGAGCCCCTTGTTCAAGGGTGGTGTAATTCTGTATGTGTGTTAAGAGGTCACTGAGGGGAGCCATGACAAAGGGCTCTAAATATGGCAGGCTCACCTCAGACCTTGCTATTTAGAGAGGCCCCTCCTCACCTGTCCCATTCATCATTCCTGGTGAAGTCTGTTTATTCAGCCGGAAGTGTGGTAACTCCAGTGAGAAACCAACATGTGGTTGGAATAGGAGCGGTGATATTTTTATATAATCTAACCAACTGCCAGCTCTTAATAAGCATTTCCTCATGCCATTTTAACAATGACGTCGCTTTCTATCCTTAGAAATTGCTATAGCTCCATGGTTCTTACCCTAAAAGAATGTTAAAATGGGGAGAGGGGGAGGAGTTAAAACAACCCAATCAAACTGCTGGGGGCTGGGGGATTGCCAGAGGTATTTCTGGAAGCCACATAGTGTGTGATGGAATATCATACACTTCTCAGCAGGTCATGCAAACATGCAATTTTAAACATTTTCCATGGAATCATGAAATATGGTGAAAATTCTGGAAGTATTGGGGGGGCCCTCTCCCCTGGAGCAAATTGTACCTGGGGCATCATTGAGGCTAAATGCGATGCGCACTGGTTTATCTGCAGGTACCCTTGCTGTGCTGATCATGTGGGCACCTGAGGCCCGGCCTTCTCCTGGGTCTTCCAGCTGTAAAGACAAAGAGATAGCCATTGTCACTTTGCCCAACATTATACTTTGACGCCCCATAGACACTCAGAAATTAGAAGGGAAAGTTAGTAAGTTGCCTTTTCCCACATTGTAAATACCTGGTTCGTTTTAATTTTTTTTAAGGCTTCTACAAAAATTACTTTGGTAATAGACATCCAGAATGAATGAAATATGGCTTTTAAAATCTCTACTTGATATTTTTAATATCTCTTCCCATTGATCAGTTTAATCCTGGCTTTGAGGATCACCTATATTGCTTTTTTATGGCAACAATATAGAAAAGATACAGTCTTAAGAGACTGACAGATTTAGACTCGGCTACTTTTCCATGCTTAAAAGCCAAGCTAGGGGATGGGGAGATGTCTCAACTGGTGAGCAAACAGAAGGATCAGAGTTTGATACGCATGTAAAAAGGAGGGGGCAGGGTGGTACACACTGGTGACTTCAGTGATGGAGAGACAGAGACAGGCAGGTCTCTGGGACCCCCAGAGCAACTAGCCTAGCCTTATTGGCCGCATGACCCAGGTACTAGTAAGAGACCGGGTTGCACAGAACAAGGAAGACAGGTCCTGAAGGTTGACCTGTGTCTTCTACATGCATGTGCACACCTGCATGTCCATGCAGACACACAAACACATATACACACAAAGCCTAAATTAAATAAAATGTTTGCTTTGGCAGTAGTAAAGGGTCAATATTGTGAAATCATTTAAAGTAAACCCCAAGCCATTTTAAACCCTGTTACAGTCATAGTATAAATATTACATACTTAACTGTCTGATACCTCGAAATCTATCAAACATTTATGCCTAAGGTTTCACTTCTTAACAGCAGGTTACAACCCAAGCAAAAAGTGTCCATGGGGCACACACCTATAATCACCAACCCTTGGGATGTGGAGGTGGGAAAATCAGCCTATCCAAGGTAATATTTACTAAATAGTGGGTTTGAAACCAGCTTGGGCTACATGAAGCCCTGTCTTTAAAACAAAACACAAAACACAAGGACATGCTATGAATATCTGGCTCTACATATTAAATTGTTATTTCGTCAATAAACTTAGAGATAATGAGTAGAAAACATCCTTTGCATAAGATGGCAAGAGCAAAACTGCTCTTAGGAGAATTTAACCCAATTATAATTTGAGGAAGATGTGTAATAATTTGATGTTCAGTGGGACTAAGAAGACATGGAATAATAAACACATGATATGGTTGTTATTTAAATACATAGATTTAACATTTCTATTTTCGGTCATGCCTCTTCTAAACTCTCTCCTCCCCATGTCAGAAAAGAAAAAAAAAAAAAAAAAAGAACCCTGCATGATATTTTAAGGAAAATGTCTCCAAAAATGGTGAAATATAAATAATGTCTTTAGCCATCCTTGGCAGGATCCTGGGAACCACTGTAGCAAAACATTTTCTCATGGTCAGGTTTTTTACTCTTTCCCATAGCTTTTCTGTGTCTAAAAATAGTATCCAGAACACTGAGCACTGTTTTTATAATTTCTTATGTGGACGAGTTCAAGGCATACATTTGTACAAGTGCATTCAGATGCCCACACATTTTGAACCATTTTAGGTACCATATGGAAAGAAATTAGGCTTATATTAACCATCCAGTAAGGCTTAAAAACACAGCAACTGTTTATGAGCCACTTAGAATTCTGTTGAACCCATTAAGTTAACCCTACAAACAGCTATCAGACATTCTATACCCCATGGCATGTAATCGTAAGTTACAAAACGATGCTATCCTGAATTTGCTGTGACTTAACACAGGACTTCTAGATTTTACAAAAACAAGCCTCTGGCACATTCTTATGTGGCTTCCTCGGCTTACTACCAAGTGTTCTCTTAGCCACCTGTTTCTGAAGAAACAGCACAGATTGTCTCAAACCAAACAAAACAAACAAAAGCCTCAAAAGTTGTAACTGAAAGGGAAAGTCTTGCTTCTGAGCATCCTACAGTACCCAGTCCACCTGAGCGCGACTTCTAGGGATGGGAAGCTCACTCCTCTTCAGACACATGCCTTCACACTTTCCTGCATCAAGAAATGAAACAGGTGAGGTGCGGGGGAAATCTGCCTGCGGGGTTTACTAAACAGACCTCTGCTGTGGTCTCAAGCTAGAGAAATGAAATGGATGAACCCAGCTGAGGACAGCACAACAGGAAATATCCATCTCCCTCAGAAAGGGTGATGTCCAGGTCCTGTAGATACTGAGCTCCACAGAGCGTCCACAACTTGCCTTTTCATCACACCTCTTAGGGAAACAGGCTGCCGGTCCCTTCTCCGGGTGCTGTTAACAGAGCCTTAGGTAAGTTGCCGGTGCTCGGAGCTGTTAGTGGAGTCTCACACCTGCTGCCTTACCTCACTTAGTTGAGAGTCTGCACTTGTGTAATCCAGGGCCAGCCACTGCCTTGGCCAGTCGTTGCGTGTGTGGAGTCAAAACTCAGCGAGAGACCAGTCTGCACCTGCTGCATAGCAGCCGCTGACACTCTGAGGGGCAGAGACAGCTGTCCTGGCTGCACACTGCTACCTGCTCTGCCCCAGACCCCAGCGTCCCAGCCCACGGGACCTCCCTGTTCCGCTTCCTTGCACAGCCCCTCTCTCCTTTCCTTGCCACTCCAACAGCCAGGATGTTGTCATGTTTCTAGAAAAAGCAAGAGCAAAAGAAAAACCTTCCTCCTGTCAGAGGCATTGATAAACAGAGAGTTGTAGAGAGTCCAAATGTTTGAATTCATTAGTCCTGGCAAACCTAAAATACAAACAGCCTTGCTTCACGAGACAGGAATGTCTTCGTGGTGACCCAATCCGTGTCTGTGTCTATTCCAGCAAACTGGCAAAGATAGCATGACTCTAGTCAGCAAAAATGTCAGCTCAGCTAGACCCAGCCAACTTGGACAGGCCACTAGCTGACTCTTGGATCACAGTTGTGATGATCCCATTAAGGAGGCGAGGTTTGAGGTTAAGCCCGGCCTGAGGTTGATGACTTGATCCATTCTACAAACAGACATTCACAAAAGGGGTCAGTGGTCAAGAGGGAGCATGAGGATCCTTCAAACTTCTTTTTCATTTGTAAACTCGATGTCTTGGGCATTTAAAAGGAACTGAATGGTGATGTTGGGGTTCCGTAGTTAAAAATGAATAATATTAACAGAATGCAAGACAAGCCACAAGCTGAAAGAAAATGTTTGCAAAATGTACATGGGAATTCAAAGTATGCAAGGAAATCTTAAAACCGAGCAAAAGGAAAACAGTCAAGTTCAGAAAAGGGGGGACAAGTGTTCTGCACAGACATGTCACCAGCAAAGGTAAATGGTAAGTAAACCTATGACCAGCTTTTTTGTCATTAGAGAGTCTCAGACTGAAACAATGGTGCATCACTGCACACCTGCCCCCATGGCCCACATCCCAAAACAATTGGTGAAGTACATGTGTGGAAAAATGGTACTTCTTCACTTCTAACGAGAATGCAGAATGGTAAAGGAGCGTCAGAAGGCAACGTGATCATTTCTTACTAGACTAAACATATTCCTACCGTGCGGTCCAGCAATCACAGGCTGTTTAATGGTCCAGCCTCCAGGTACACTTGACATTAGATCGCATTTATCATGATGCAAAGATTCAGCCTCAAAGGAATAAAGGTTGTATGTCTTTTATGTGCCGAATGGGAAGTGAATAGTTGTTGTGTCTTGAATTTTAAATGTCATCCAAAGGTCCATGCATTGAAGGCTTGCTCTGCTACCCACAGCACAACTGAGAGGTGATGGGCACTTTGCCAGGAAAGGGGGGTGTCTCACTTAAGTGTGCCCTTAAAGGAGATTATCAGTGTCCCAGCCCCAACTCATTCTCCTCATTCTCTCTCTCTGCCTCCTGGATTTAGTGATGTGAGCAGTTTCCTGTATCACATGCTCCATGATAAATTACCCCACCAGAGGCCCAAAGGCAACAGGACCAAGAGAGTACGAGCTACAACCTCTGGCCAAACTTATCTTTCAGTTTTATAAGTTGACTTTTTTAGGTCCTTTGCCAAAACATTGAAAACTAATGAGACGCCGTGTCTTTATCAATTCCCACCTCAGGCCCGCCCCCAGGTCTGCTTCTAGAAAGGCTGATGGTGACACTGATGTTCCTAAAGTTATCGGTGACTGCTAGCATCTGGAGTCCAGGGAAATTGGCAGAGCCGGAAAAACAAAAAACAAAAACAAAACAAAACAAAACAAAACAAAACAAAACAAAAAAAAACCCAGACTGCGATAGCACCTTTCTTTCTTTCTTTCTTCCTTCCTTTCTTTTTTTTCCAAGATAGCACCTTTCTTATTTATTTACTTATTTATTTATTTATTTATTTATTTATTTGGATTTTTGAGACAGGGTTTCTCTGTGGCTTTGGAGGCTGTCCTGGAACTCGCTCTTGTAGACCAGGCTGGTCTTGAACTCACAGAGATTCACCTGCCTGTCTCCCGAGTGTTGGGATTAAAGGTGTGTGCCACCAACTCCCAGCTTGAGATAGCACCTTTCTTAAAGTAACAGTTCATATTAAATGCATGGAAATCACCTCCTTCCGTGATCATGTAACAAGCACGTGATAGATGCAGAATCTTTTTGTCCCAGAGTCACACAAGTAATCCCAGGGGCTTCCCAGAGCACGGGCTGTAATGACGATGGTTCCGTCTTCTAGATGTCAAAGATGACTTCAAGAGAGAATTGGAGCAGATGCTATGGAGGAGGAGATTTCAACAAAGGATAATTTGGCAACAATGACTAGGGAATAAATAAGAAAATGTCTAAATACTCTAAACATGCTCTGTTTGAATCTGATAATATAAATTGAAACTTTTCCAACCATAGTATCTACTAACTCTTTGGTTGTCTTATGAATGGCGGTGCATTTCTAGACTTGTTACCCAAAAACATGTTCAAGACAATAGTAAATAGGAAACACAAATGAAGTACATTTCCACAACTGAAAACCAAAACAACCACACAGCACTGTAGGAATGCAAAATAATTATAGAAATCCAATCCAGAAAGGATATATGTGCATATGAAAATATTCATTAACAGTATGCTTTTGAGTGGTACCGATGCCCCAAATTTTTGTTTTATTCCTTTTGGCAATAAGTATTTCACTGTTTGTGTCAGTTAACTTTGAATACCCATGGCAAAATACTTGAGAGAAATGAAGTTAAAGGAGGAAGGACTTATTTTTGTCTCATGTTCAAGGGGCTTCCATCCACGGTCACTTGGGCCATTGATTGGACCCTGTAGCAAAAGAGTGCATCATTGCAGGGATATTTGATGGAGAGGATGTTCTCCCTCAAGGAAGTAAGCAAGGGAGAAAACTCAGCAGTCTCCTAAGTGCCCCAACTGAGAATCAAGTCTAGAACATATAGGCCTTTGGAAACACTCTAGACTCAAACTAGAGCATTGATATATGGAAAGTTATTTTTAATAAAAGGGGAGCTTTGGCTGGGCATAGTGTGCATGCCTTTAATTTCAGCACTTAGGAGGCAGAAGCAGGAACATCCCTGTGAGCTCGAGGCTAGTCTGGTCTACAAGGTATGTTCCAGACCAGTTGTAACTGTACAGTGAGACTCTGCCTCAAAGGTACGGGGAGTGGGGTAGTAATCATAGGGGTTCCACATATGAACTGCTTCTGAATTATGACTTAGGTTATGACTTAGGATATGCTCATAGTAGAGACTATTGTGATAATTTCATGATAAAACTTTCTCAATACAAAACAAGCATTCCCGAACTTGCCTGGTTGCTTAGGAGGCACGGTCAGGACCCAAGGTCATCTTCAACCAGCCTCTCCTCCTGCCCCTGACCACAGACAAGCCTCAAGTCCACAGAGACCCTTCCTGCTTCTTTCTGGTTTGTCACAGTAACACAGTGACAATTCAAAACAAAAACCCCCATGCTCAAGAGCAAACACAAGACACTGCCCAGTTAGCTTTGCTTCTATCTTCTTAAATGATGTACAAAAATTGCATAGATTCCTTCAATTTTATGCGTATTTTATATATATATATATATATATATATATATATATATATACACATCACATGTGTGGAGGAGACCTTGTATGTCAGAAGAGGCATTGCATGTCTTGGAACTGGAATTATGGGCAGTTGTAAGCTGCCATGTAGGGTGCTGCAAACCAAACCTGGGTCATATGTATAAACATAGTTATGACCACTGAGTGCCACCCTCCAGACTGTATAGATTTCTGATGGAAGAATTTCTGATTATATCCTGTCACCACTTTTTGCTTTGATGGAAGAATTGATTTTCCTCATCCAAGTTCACTTGAGGTTTGAGCTAGTAAGATGACCAACGTTAGGTGGTTATTTCCCTGAAGCTCAATGTTCGATGAGGGATGAGAACCACTAAACTACTCAGTAGTTTCTCCTTTATGAACCTTACTAGAAAACGAAGGTAATATCCATTAGATGTTACTGCTTGAGGAAAGTAAGACAGAAGGTGAAAAACTGTGGCCTGTGAGTCCGATCCAGGCTGCTATCTGTGTAAATAAACTTCACTCACAGCCACACCGTAAGTCAGACCCAACGGACAATATGTAAAAACCTAATGATCTGGTTGTCTAGCTCTTGGTCTGGCTCTTCCCTTAAACCAACCAAATAATCTATGCTTCAGTTTCCCCATAGAGAACTGCAGTGAAAACCAGATGCAAAGCTGCTGAGGAGGCAATCCTATTTCCTGTTCGTGATGGTCCACTCTGAATGATGCCAAAGTCAAACCTATCACTTTGATTACCAGTTCAAACATACTTGGTGTCTTCAGAAGTAAGGGCAAACGGAAAACCACTGTTGCTGTGGGTTTCACATGATACCAACAAGGGACTGATCCAGACCCCAGGAATGCGGGTTTCAGTGAGGAGACCTCGGAAATCTAGGGGCCTCCTGTAGTAGTTCAGTACTCATCCCTAGCATAGGTGTGGACTTTGGGAGTCCATTCCACACAGAGGGATACTCCCTGAGCCAAGACACACGGGGGGTGGACCTAAGCCCTATCCCAAAGGATACGATAGACTCTGATGACCCCCCCCCCATGGAAGGCCTCACCCTCCCTGGGGAGCAGAAAGGATATGTGATAGGTAGGGCTTTAGTTGGGGGGTGGGTGGTAGGGGAGGAGGGGAGGGAGAGGGAACTACAACTGACATGTAAAACAATCTTGTTTCTTTCTTTGGGGGGGGTTTCGAGACAGGGTTTCTCTGTGTGGCTTTGGAGCCTATCCTGGCACTCATTCTGGAGACCAGGTTGGCCTCGAACTCACAGAGATCCACCTGCCTCTGCCTCGCGAGTGCTGGGATTAAAGGCGTGCACCACCAACGCCCAGCAACAATCTTGCTTCTAATTCAAATTTTTTTAAAAATCTGAAAAAAAAGAAGTTCTGTACACATTTTTGCTGCAAAACTTACCTTGAACTTTCATTAAAACTGGAAGGCTTTAAGTGAAAAAGAAATGTAAAACCACAAGGAGGGTGTGGTAGGGAAGGAAAGCCTTTGCTATTCACTAGTGAGGGAGAAAGTCATTTACATAAAAAAGAGAGAAGACGAATTTCATGTGTGGCCTCACACTGTTCCACTAGTCTTTCATCTCGGTTTTGTCTCTTACTCATTTGGCTATATTAAGACTGTTGCCTAGCATCTCTCAGCCTTGTTTTCTCTTTTGGAAGGGATATTTAAAAGTGATAGTTTACAACATTTCTTATAATTCTAACTTGGTTAATTTTAGGAGACAAAGCTGGCCCTTAATTGAAAATGTGATTATTCACAGAATTCTTTCCCTCACTTGGATTCAGTAAAAAGAGTGAAGTGCTTTGCAATAAACCAAAAATACATTTTACAGCAGCCATCAAGAAAAGCACAGAATGGAGATAATCCCTTCTTTTCCCGCTGAAGCCAGCTACCGACACAACCTCAACTTCACTGCCAAGCCCACTTAGTCATCAAATATCTGGTACCCACGCAATATCCATTCGGTCCCTGATTATACTGTGAAACCTGAGGACGTCCAAAAAAAACTGACAAGGAAGTGATTGTGTTTTGCTCATCAAAACACTTTTCAAATTAAGCCATCACATCCCAAAATAGTGTATTAGAAGCATCCATCGGGACATCTTCCTGAAGGCGGGGCCTCAAGCACTGTGCAGATACTAAAATGACTAACAGCAGAAGCCTAACAAGACACCTGTCAATCTGCCTTGTTTTAGCTTAGCTCCTTCCCATTCATATGAGTTGTCTGACACAAACAGCATTTTGCTGACAGTTCTGTGTGTGCTTGAGCAATGACAACATTCGAACAAAAATGGGCTTCCGGCTATTTCCATCCACTTCTTAAAAGGACATTTTAAGAATTACAGTATTAACCACAAATGAATGGCTGTCCAGCCTTTCAAATGAAACATGGAAATAGCATGTTAAGCCCATCAGTGGAGGACCAGCTCCCCACTGCTGTTGCAGCTAAATGGGGCTGAAGGTTTCCTAGAAGAGCCCAGGAATAGAAACTGACATTTTCCTGGAACAGGAAAATCCAGGGAAAGTCAGGAGACTATCTCCTTTAGGGATATGGGAATCTCAGATCTTAGGATTTGTGTGAGTAGTAGTTATGTCGAGTAGGAGGCACACACCAGTGGCTAGGATGGGTTGAGAGGGAGGCACAGCACTCGAGATGAGCAAGACCACAAAGTTCAAAGGCAAAGAGGCATTTTTTGCAGGCTGCCAAATTAACCCAAACATTTTCAATTAAACAGATCTGTACTGTCCTCTGTGGTCTCAGTTCCATGGAAAGGAAGGTTATTTATGCATCAGGAAAGCATCCCTCTTGGACTAACTATAGCCAATTCACGACCCATATGGTAAAATCAGTTACACATTCAAAATGTTCAAAGTGCTTTCTGCAGAGCCTAATTAGCATGATTTTAGAACCTTCTTTACAAATTTGGATTCTGAAATCCACAATGGACAAGAATGGTATTCCCTTACAAGAAAATGTAAACACAGAAGAATTAGATTCCCTTTGTAGTCTTTTAAATGACAGTTTCACGAAAATTTTATTACCCATTGATCTGAGGTATTTAAGAATAACTTCTTTAAGGATATATTAGAGCAAAACACAGTAGCGACTCTTTAAACTAAGTCCTCCCACTTGTACCTGCATGAGTGGCGGGAGGAACTGAGACAGATAATTATAATGGTATAGCCAGAGTCAGCCTCTTTCAGCCCATTTCACCATCCCTTTATTTACCCTGAGAAGACTCTCCTGTCACCTACGATTTTTACATATCTACACTTAGAAGTTTTCTCCTGTATTTTGATACTCAAGTCTTAGTGGCATTTTCCTCACTCTTAACCCAATGAGTCAATGAGCAAAACTCACCTGGTGCTGGAGAGATTGCTCTGAGGTTAAAAACGCTTGCTGTTCTCGAAAAGGACCAAGGTTTGGTCATCAGCACCTACATGGCTCACAGCTGCTTGTTACCCCACTTCTAGGGAATGTGACACCCCGTCTGGCCTCCTTGGACATTTGCATGCACAAACATAAACTTGGGCAAACACAAATACACACACACACACACACACACACACACACACACACGATTTTTTATAAAAAGAATAATGTGGCCATTAAGTAACAGGGTGATTATGTCATGAGATTTATTCCAACATGCTATAGTAATGTAAATAAAGAATATAAATCACATAAGAATCATGTGCAACGTATGACCACTGTTCTTTTTCGTGCATGGAATAGAGAAAAGCATTCAAATGTGATGCCCGGGAAGATCACCATGATTGCAGAGAGCAGTAGACTATCCATGAAGAAACTATGTCGGGAGCCTTCAGGTACAGCCCAAGCTTTACTCTACTGTCACACTGACCTACCCATAATCCTCCTGGCTCCCACACTATTCAACCCTCATTTTCTAGTTAGCTGATTCTTACAACAATGCCGTAAATAGGGCCATCTTGCTGGGCAGCAACATGTGGTCTCACTTCTGGGGGTCCCCCACTTGTGCGGTGCTCAATGTGGTCATCTTAAAATCTGAGCAGGGGATCCCGATTTCCATTTTATTCCAATGTGAACTGGAGACTCTAAAAATGATGTAACTGGTCCTCTCCAGGTTAAAAACTTTAGCATTTTTTACAGCTGGGGATATGAAGGCAAAGAGAAGCTAGGCAACTGCCCGAAGAATGACCATTATCAGACCCAGGTTGTACCCCCATTTTATGCCAACAGCACATAAGGGAGATGGTAGAAGCCATCAGTGCTCAATCCCTTAGCATTTCTACAGAAAAGTTTGCTTTACCCCCAGTCCCTCCATCAGTGCTTTTCAGAGGGACAGAACTGTGGTGGATAAAGAAACGGACACACATCCATAGACAAGTTAGATTTTAAAAAAGGTCTTCTTAGCTAGATGAATGGTGAGAGGGTTTTAAATGGTCATGGCGTGGGCTTAGCTATTTGACTGACAAGCTAAACAGGATACCTTTGGGGATATTTCAGACTCTGATCCCCAAATTAGAGTTTTTAGGAGTGGGATCTAGAGTCCTACATGAGGAAGACCAAGTAAGCTACGAGGGGAGAGGCCAAGGCCAAGCCGGTCACATCAAAGCACTCTACACTGCCTTTTCTGGTCCTGTAAGCAGCCCAACCAACCTGTTGTCCAATGGGAAAACATAAATCAAAGACTTTGCATCAGCTGAGGATCAAATACTAAAGAAAAGAGGGCTCTGGGTCAAGGGCCAGGTCCCCTGTGGAGAGCAGCATCCGGCCTCAGAGCAGGCTGTCTGGTCCAGCCCTTTCCAGCTCACATTCTACCTAAAGTAGGCGTGGGTGTCTCACACTGACTAAAATCGACAACTCAGAGGAATGGAATGTGGACATCTCTCTCCATCAATCCAGGTCCTGATCTACCCTCTAGACAGGAGAATTACTAAGATCTTACTATTTGTTACCATTTTGGTTTCTGTCTTCACTGGTTTTGTTTGGTTTTGTTTTTTAAAGACAAAGTCTCTACTATGTACCCCTGGCTGACATGGAACTCACAGGAGCCTCTGCCTCCCAAGTGCTGGGATTAAAGGCGTGTATCTTATTTATTCTGGCATAACTTTCAAAGTTCAATGAAACTACCTCCTACGTTTGGTCCAAGGAGAACCATAGAAGTCTACTATTCTGAACCAAACACACTCTGTTGCCCTATACCTTGCCTAGCACAGGCCAGAACAAAATGAGAAATGCTAAACAGACCTAGAAATGAGTAGTAAGTAAGCACTATGTGAAAATGAGTGATTTTAAAAAAACCCAAGAGTCCTCCAGTAACATGTCCATTCTCTGTGTGGATTAAGTGAAGTCAATAGAAACCCAACCCTACTTATGCTATTATGATTTTCCAAATAGCCAGCAAGGAGCTCTTCATGTGTTAATATTTAATCAATTAGTGATTTAAGCCCACCACAGTCTCCTCATGAGGTCTCCCAACACATCACTCTGCTCACAGAATCTAAGGAGCGGGTGAGAAAAGAGGCTTTCTTGACTTGAAATACATTCTGCATTGTTCTGTTATAAGACAATCTAATGTAGAATCCCCTCAACTGCATCATGGTTTTGTGTGTAAACAGAAGTTCTAAAACACTAACCTCAAAAGAGCAGAGTAGAAAGGCCTGCAGTAAGGCCCTAGCTGGCAGCAAAGGCATTGTCTCCCTGGATCTGTGGATGCTGAAGTCATCTGCAACAACACAAACTCAGAATGGATTTCAAATTGGGAAAGGCTCTTTGCAGATTCTTACTTGGTCCACGGATGCTGTGGGCAGGGGAAGTGTTGAAGACTTCACTACATGCTAGTACATGTGAAGAATAGTCCTCACAGCAAACTTCACAAATCTTACGATGTGCCCCAGACTGAGATATCATACAACGAGCTTTGCCTAATCCCAATCACCAAACCCCAAAACACACACATTGAAAGAACCTTTAAACCGCACTAGTTAAGACTGCCACTTTTGTCTCCCTCGTCACAGAAGTCACTTAGACTCTGCTTTTATGAACATGTTTTTAATTGTATGGATCTTAGCAATGACTACTCCTTTCCCTTGAACCACCAACTCTAATCCCTTTGTTTCTTCCAAGCATACAAATGTCATGTCACACATGACTGGTTACAAGGAAGGTATTGCACCTGCACTATTTGGAAGAGGAATCGGGGTTAGGTTCCCCCCCATAAGTTAAGACAAAAAAACAGGCACAGGAGGATACAGCCCTCCCTGTGGGTTGTGACAGGGCATGAAAACAGGCATGAAGGACCCAGCTTGGCCTGCAAAACTATGCAACCCCCCATGGAAATGATCTTCCAAGCGTTAACCAGCCATGGCCTGGTAGCACAGGTCTACAGCCCAGCCAGTTAGGAAACCGAGGCAAGGCGATGACTAGTATAATGGTTGACTAGACTATAAAGTGGGTTCAAGGCCAGTCTGGACAACTTAGTGAGACTCTGGCTCAAAATCAATACAAATATAAAATAGTGAAGAATATAGCTTACTGGCAGAGGGTTTGCTTAGCCTATCTGAGGTCCACCAACACTGAAAAAAAAAAAGTGGGGAAACCTAAGCTAACCTTGAACTTGAGTCTGGAAGTATGTAAGAAATGCAAAGGGATTTTAAATATTCAAGTGTCTCAGCAGTGAGTCGCCCCTTCTGATCTCTTCTACTTTCTGCCCGCCCATAAGACAGGGCTGCCAGCACTGGGGGTCCTGAACGAATAAATGGAACTATAGCATAGTGAAGGTCAGAGGGAAACAATACAGGAGGAGGCCCGAAGTCAGAGGGAGAGGTCGGGGAGGGGGACCACGATCAGTGAGTGTTCAGATTTAGCACACAGCAACAGAAATAGAGACGGAGGAGGACGCTTAGGGGAAAACAATGAAGGAGGTCCAAACTTAGATGGTCTAAGAATATCCCAAGGCTAAAAACACATTATAAAACTCCCAACTCATATTGCATGAAATGAGTTCAAAGAAAGGAAGACAATATTATGATTCCAATATAGTGGTGGAAATATCTAATGGAATAAATAAATATCTCAAAGCAAAAGTGAAAACATAACTAGGTTCAAATTACAAAGGAAAACAATTTGGGAGGGAAAAGGACCGCAGGCCATAAATCCTAGATTCAAATCACCTGCTGGACAAGTCACGAGGACGGTTCTGAAGCTCAGAAGAAAACAGAATGAGGAAAAACAGTAGATGATGAGCAGCTGGCAGATGAGAGATTGTGTGTGGGGGTGTGTGTGTGTGTGGTGTGTGTGTGTGTGTGTGGGTGTGGTGTGTGTGTGTGTGTGTGGGTGTGTGTGTGTGTGTGTGTGTGAGTGTGTGTGTGTGTGGTGGGTGTGGGTGTGTGTGTGTGTGGTGTGGTGAGTGTGTGTGTGTGTGTGTGTGTGTGTGTGTGTGTGTGTGTGTGTGTGTGTGTGTGTGAGTGTGTGTGTGTGTGTGTGTGTGTGTGTGTGTGAGTGTGTGTGTGTGTGTGTGTGTGTGTGAGTGTGTGTGTGTGTGTGTGTGTGTGTGTGTGTGTGTGTGTGTGTACAGAATATACGGTGCCATAAGATGACTTGTAAGAAAGACTATATTGAGACTCACAATAGTAGGGAGAAAGATACATGGAGTTCACATAGAAATAGATGCATTCCTACCTTCATAACATCGTAAAAGGATACTGATGCACCACCTAGGAATGTGTAGAAGATATTAATGAGCCAATACTCATTTTCTCACAAAGTCTCTATGAGGGTGAGACCAGTAGTAACCCCATGCACCAAAGAGGAAACTGGGGTATAAAGTGATTAATTAGCTCACCCATGAAAACAGAATCAGGGCATGGCAGAGCCAGGATCAAATCCAGATCATCCGACTTCAGACTCAATGCTTTTAAACAGTGTCCTTAGGGTATTCTTTATTCTCAAATAGAGACAACGAAGAGATTGGAAGGGGGATGGGTTACATTTTTGCGTGTGTGCTCTTGAGTATCCAGGCCAAACATTGATGTCAAGTTCCTCAATCACTCTTAATTTTTAAATGTTTTCACATTTATTCATTTATTTTATGCTGTATCTGCGTATGTGTGTATCATGTGCATGTGCGTGTTTGCACATGAGCCATTACACACATGTGATGAACAACTTTTAAGAGTCAGGTCTCTCTGCCTACCATTGGGCTCCAGAGGTTTGAATTGTGGTGTCAGGCTTGTCAGGAAGCACTTTTATCTGCTGGTCCTTAAGAATTTTTTTATTGCAGTTTATTTAGTGTGCATCTAAGTTAGGGTTTCTATTGCTATGAAGAGACACCATGACCACGGCAACTCTTATAAGAGAAAAAATTACTTGAGGGGGCTCGTTTATAGTTTCAGAGGTTCAGTCCACTATCATGGCGGGGAACATGGCAGCAGCAGGCAGATGCGTTGCTGGAGAAGTAGCTGAGACTCCTACATCTTGCAGACAACAAGAAGTCAACTGACACAATGGGAGGTGTCCTGAGCATAGGAAACCTCAAAGCCCACCCCACAGTGACGCACTTCCTCCAACAAGGCCATACCCACTCCAACAAAGCCACACCTCCAATGTGTGTGTGGAAGTGTCCATGCTGTGGCATTCACACAGAGGTGAGAGGAGACCTTGTGGAAGTCAGTCTTCTCCTTCCAGCATGATGAGCTCAGGTCATCAGGCTTGGCAACAGCACCACTGAGCCATCTCACAGCCTGCCCCCGCCCCCAAACACACACATTTTTCTTGAGACAAGGTTTCTCATTTAACTTGGAGTTCACCAATTCAACTAGGCTGACTGTCCAGGAGCCCCAGGGATCCTTCTGTCTCCATAGCAGTGGGTTACAGGCACACCACTGCATCCAATTCTTAACATGGGTGCTAAGGGTCTGAAAGTGGGTCTTTGTGCTTGTGTGATTTCTGCCTTCAACATTGCTCTGAGTGTAGAACTTTTTTGGTTATCGTGAGGAGGAATCACTATCTATTGCAATTCCATATGAATTTTAGGACTGATCTTTTTAGTTTGATGAAAAACATCTTTGGAATTATGGTAGAGGTTACACTGAACCTGTAGGTTGCTCTCAGTATTAACCCAGATAATCTATAATCGTACGAGGGCTCTCCACCTTCAAGTGCTTCTTCAATTTTTCCCTTCATTATTTCAAGTTTCATTGTAGAGCCATTTTCCTCTCCTTGGTTAGGTTTACTCCAAAGTATTTTGTCTTGTTCTGTTTGTGTCTGAAGTTACAATGAGTGAAATTCCTATGTTTTTTTTTCTCTCTGCAAGTTTATGGTAATTTTGTGTCCTGCCACTTTGCTGAAAGTTTTGACCAGATCTAAAATTTTCAGGTGAGGCCTTTTTGACTTCTAAGTACAGGATCCTGTCATCTGCAAATAGGAAGAGCCTGGTTGTGCCTTCCTAGTTAATCCATTTTATTATCTCTCCTGCCTATTGCTCTACCTAAGAGCCCATGCCGTAAGCTGAAGAGTGGAGCAAGTGCACTCTTGTCCACTTCCTGCTTTACAGGAAATGCTTTCCATTTCCCCCCACTTTCTGTCATGTTGGCTATGAGTTTGCCTTCTGCAGGCTTCATGCTGTTTCTATTCCTGAGATTCCATGGCAGAGAAATTCTCTTCGGGAGTCAGACGTGACATAGCTCAGATTTTGTTAACACTCTCCTCCTCTTAGCAGTCAGCCATAAAGTCCAGCATACCCTGGCACCTTTCTTCCCCAATAAATCAGACCTTGGATGGGGCTGGTCAGAAAGAGCACTGCAGGATCTTGGGCTTAAAGGCCTGGTGGTAAAGGAGACAGGTTCTCCATACGTGGCTGAGAGACACAGAGGAAAGCTGAGTCCTGCTTCAATAGGTCTACCACTCTGTGGGGGTCTGGAGCTTGTGTTCTTAGACACAGCAGAGACAGGAACCGGTCTGGGACTGTGCTCACACACATGCACACATAGCATAGCACTCAGACTTGGTACCTATGATTCCAGTCTCAGTTGGGAGTGTTAGGAGCTCAGTGCAGTGCAGCAGGAAGATTTCTATCTGCTGAAGGCTAGACATCAGCATGGCATGGAGTGGGGCGCCAGGGGAAGGAGAGATGAACTTGTAGCAATTTTCCAAGGAAGCACGATTTTTAGTGCTGGAGTCAGAGAGAGCAGGGGTCGAGACCAGCCCAGGACTCATCAGCAACCAGTTCTTTTGGGAGATGCATAGATGAGCAGAACTCACAAGGTCCCCAGAGGAGCAGGAGCTTCCAATGAGACACAATCTTCCCAACAGGAGACAAGCGCTGCCTGTGTCCACCGGGTCTTTGCACAGTGTCCTCCAAAGTGTCTTTGCCCTGAGTGTCTCCCCAGGGAAGCTGGTTACCTACTAACAACTCTTTTTTTAAAATATTATTTTGTTTTTTATAATTTATTTATATTTTTAATTTCATTTTACATTCCAACTACACTTCTCTCTTCCACCCCTCCCCATCTCCCCCCACAGCCCACACCCTGTCCACTCCTTCTCACAGGTAAGCCAGGGAGGGATGGAGTGGAAGATGAATGAAAGAGCTATCTTAATAGAGTGAGCCACTATGAGGTTAGAAACGGTGCTAGGGAAATTCCCAAGAATCCTCAAGGATGACCCTAGCTAAGACTCCTAGCAATAGTAGAGAGGATGCCCGAACTGGCCTTTCCTGTAGTCAGATTGGTGAACACCCCAACTATCATCCTAGAGCCCTCATCCAATAATTGATGGAACCATATGTAGAGATCCACAACCAAGCACCAGGCAGAACTCCAGGAACCCAGTCAAAGAGAGGGAGGAGGAAATATATGAGCAAGAGAGGTCAGGACGATGATGGAGAAATCCACAGAGACAGCTGAACCAAGCTGGTGGAAACCCATAACTCTACTAACAACTCTTAGTGAATGTGAGGGAGCGTGGTGTGTATGGGGAGGTGGTATCTTAGTTCTCTATGCCCCAGAGAACAGGTCACCGAGTGTCCAAGGCATGAGAAGACTGCAGGAAGCGTGCTTTTGGAAAAGATGCACATGCATAAAGAATCTCACTAGGTGGATGGGGATTAGTGGGGGACTCACTGCAGGTCATAGCGATGGTCCCTTAGGCGTGATGCTTCCTGGAGTGCTGTAACAGGAGAGGCAGCGCACACATTCTGTACTCAGACAGGTCAACAAATACCCAGCCCTTTCCTGTGCGTAAGTCCAAATGCTCCTGGCTCAGGACAGTGTCACGTTTCCACCCTGGACTTTTCTAATCCAGATGGGCTCTCTCTGCTTGGGAAGGGAAGGAAGTTCTCAGATTCAAAGTGAGTAGGTAAGGCTTCTCAGAGCAGTGTCACGGACGGCCAAGCTGGTCTTCACAAGAATGATTTGTTCAGTGGGAAATGAAACGGTGACCGTGCTCATCACCAGGGAAGGAATCAATACATTTAGAATTATGGGATGGGGCTCTTCTCCAAAGACTGCAATAGTTCTCTATCAACCACAGCTCTTACTTTGAGGAAATATGAGAGAGAACTCTGATAGGAAAGCAGAAACAACCTCAAGTTAAAAAGGAAAAATCATTTATAGATTCAATAAAGAGCACATGGTACTCTTCCAGAGAACCTGAGTTTCAGTCCCAGCACCCACGCCAGGTGGCTCACAATCCCTTGTAACTCCAGTTCCAGAGTCAAATGATATCTCCGCACTGGCACTCATGTACACACACACACACACACACACTTTAAAAAGAAGAAAAATATTTAAAAAGACAACTGTTAGGCTATAGGTGTATCTCAGCTAATAGTCTTTGCCTAGCATGAGACCATGGGGCCGAGACTCAGCCCTGCACAAGCCAGGTGTGGTGGTGCACACCTGTTGTAATTTAAAAAGCTGGGTGAGCGCTCACGTGGAGGGGTTTCATGTTTATTTTTGTTCTTTGTTTTTTAGGAAAAAGGGAAAGGGAAAATGAGGAGGGGAAGGGAGAGACTGGGGACAGGAGCAGCAGAAGAGGAAAGAGAGTGGGGATGGGCAGAAAGACAGACAGAAAAGCAGAGAGAAAGAAACAGACAGAGAGACAGAGAGAGATGGGAGGTGGGCAGGGCCCTTTTAAAAGGGAACATAGTGAATGTGCACAGGTGGTGCTCTCAGTGGCTGCAGCTGAGGGCGTGTCCTGTTGAACCCCAAGGACAGGCCAGTGCAGATGCCTAAATGCTAACACCTGTAGTCCCAGCTCTTGAAAGAAAGTGGTAAGAAGATCAGAAGGTCATCCTCGACTCTACTTGGGCAACATGAGACTCTCTCTTTTTCTTTTCTCTAAGGGGTTGTCTGGAGAGGTGCTGATGCTGAGACCATGTTGCCCCATTCAGTGCCAGGGATGACAGGCCTGAATCTGGTTTGCAGAAAAACATGGATCAGGAAGAAATGAAGAAAGTATCCACAGCATCACAGCAAGAATTCGTGGGTTGGGGAATCCAGGCAGAGCTAAGAAGGTGGTCTGGATCCATTCTCGTGAGGCTCCTACTCAGAAGGTTTGATCATGACTGGACTTCCAAGCTACACCAACTTGGCTTCTTCATAACTGCCAGCAAGATGTCTCCCTTCCCATTACATGTACTTAATCATAGGGCTACTCAAGAGTCCTCACAACATGGAAGCCTGTGTCCCAAAGTATGTGACGAGAGAGAAAGTGGTAGACAGAAAGGCTGCTGTAGCCTATGTTTGAGAATGCAGTCACTTACCTGGAGATCAAGAATTAGTCTCTCCCTTCTAAAGGGCTGAACGTGGAACCTGTCTTAGGGTTTCTATTGCTGCAATGAAGCACCATGACCATAAAGCAAGTTGGGGATGAAAGGATTTATTTGACTTACACTTCCATATTGCTATTCATTGTTGAAGAAATCTAGGACAGGATAGGATCCTGGCGGCAGGAGCTGATGCAGAGGCCATGGAGGGGAGCTGCTTACTGGCTTACTTCTCATGCCTTGCTCAGTCTGCTTGCTTATAGAACCAAGGACCACCAGCCCAGGGATGACACTACCCACCATGGGCTGGGCCCTCTACCACTAATTGAGAAAATGCCTTACAGCTGGCTCTCATGGAAGCATTTCCTCAAATGAGGCTCCTTCCACTCTGATGACTCTAGTTTGTTTCACAAAACCAGCTAGTACAGAGACCAAGAAAGCACAATGTCAAGTCAGTCACGATGCTGTGGCCAAATGTGGCTCCATTTCTATAAGTGAGATCCAGCCTTTCTCCTGAGGCCTGTTTCCACCATTTATTAACTTTCCTGTTCTTTGGGCGCATTTACATCAACTGACAGGAAGTTGCTAAGAGTCTTTTGCTGCTGGGAAGCTACAGGTCTGCCATGATTAGTTCTACAGTTTATGTCTGTATGAGACACATCAAAAAACAGGTGAATGGTGACTGAATTCAAGGCTGCACCCAAGTCCCACAGAGGAAAGAAATGATTTTGTCTTTCCTCTGCAAGAGGGATCATCTCTGTAAAGCTCCCCACAAGGTGATTTCAGAATGCTCGCCTTGGGGTGCTAAGTGTTGGCATCGTGTGCAAATCCTGCCTTTGCCATCCCATCCACCACATTCTCCATCTCTCAATCACTTTCTCTACCAGTGGGATCACACACAGAGACATGGAGGGGGCACAGCGGGAGAAAGAGAGAGAACCTTTGAAATAAAGCATAAAGGAAGGTATATTTATATATATATTGTTTAATCCATGGTAAGAAACTGTGCCTAACCATTAGTTAGCAGACTAACACTAGTCTGCTAGTTTGTAAACATGCTTAAAATTTTTATTAAGGCATCATAGTGAAGAACTAAAACTATTGTTTTATATGATCATTAAGATCATTAAGTCACTGCTAAAAATTATTACATTTTTTTGTGTGTAGTCATACATGTGTGTATTGTGTGTGGGCATGCACATACCATAGCTCATATGTTTTCAGGAGTCGGGTTTCTCCTTTTTCTTACAGGTCATGGGAATAGAACACAGGTCCTCAGGCAAGGCAGCAAGTGTCTTTACCTGGTTAAGCAATTTTGCTATCCCTGATAAAAAAAAATTTAAACCAGATCAAGTAGAGAACAGTGGCTTCAGAGGAGCTCAGATCAGATAGCCTGATCACACACACTGTGTGACCCTGTGTTCTAGCTGGGTTTATGTCAACTTGACAACCCAGCACAGGCTAAGTCATCTGAGAGGAGGAAACCACAACTGAGAAAATGCCTCGGTGAGACTGGGCAAACCTGTAGAGTATTTTCTTAGTGATTGAGGGTGTGACCACCCTGAGGTGGTGGTCCCAGGTACTGTAAGAAATCAAGCTGAGCAAACCATGTGAAGCAATTCCATAAGCATCACTCTTCCATGGCCTCTGCAACCGTTCCTGCCCTGTCTGAGTTCCTGTTCTGACTCCCTTTGATAATGAACAGGGATGTTCCAACTTGCTTTGGACATGGTGTTTTATCACAGCAATAAAAAATGCTGAGTCACCCAGCATCTAATTCCAAAAAAGCATCCCAAAATATGGTCCTCAGTGAACATACATCACCCCTCTTTTCACACCGTTAAACGATGTTTTGTATGACTTTGTCATATATCCTTAGCCAGAGGATAGATGCTGAACTGCACCCAGCTTCCTAACCCACAGGAAATGGAAGACGGGAAATACTTGTTTAAAATCGCTGGACTTAAGGTCCCTTGTAATGCAATGATGTTAAACTAATGTATTGTTGTAGGTGATAAGCCCGCTGTATCTCCAAGTTTGCAGCACCCAGCGACGTCACCCAGGTCTCACTACCTCCTTTTACAGAGGAGGAAACAGACTCGGATCATTTCAGTGAGATCCCCTAAATTTAGAGCAGCTTGGAACTTGGAATCAGGCTGTCTCCAAAGCAGCTCTTTTCCTTTCTCCATAGACTACCCCTCCACCTGGACAAATGACTCCAGTCCCTTAGTCTCCAGTTAATGACTTTTATAGTAAGGAAAGCAGAAGAGGGAGGCAGAGGACTTAAAGATCGAATTATTTAATTGTAAAGCGACTGATTCCCAAAGCTGTGACTTGTGCCCCCCCCCCCCCCGGCAGCAGGTGTGGTAGCTCCTGTGCATGCTGCTGCTGCCACGCAGAGGATACAGGAGGAAGAACTGCTCTATAAGAAAGAAAGCCAGCATGGAGGTGCACACCTGTCACCCCAGCACTCAGGAGGCCGAGGCAGGAGGATACTCAGTTCAAGACCCAACTGGGTTACACTGTGAGATTTTGTCTCAAGAATACTGCTAATACTAATACTAACAGTAATACTAATACTAATACTAACAGTAATACTAACAGTAATACTAATTATAGTATTATTAATAATTATTAATAATAAGGCAGGCTGGTGGAGGAGGGCTTTAATGTGCTCAGGAGCATCTGATGTTCACTGAGATCTTCCCAGCTGCAATGAACATAACCAAAGGAATGAAACATGCTTTTGTTACAACGTAGTATACAACTCTGAGGACAGAGGGTTGGAATACACGAACGACAGAGAAGGAGGTAACACCATGTCAAAAAGGAACAGCACGGTCAACAGTGTGGTCACTATCCCCATGGTCACCTGCTCTATTCTTGGTTAGCATAGGCTTTGTGGATGAGCTGCAATGACTCTTTCAATCCCTTCCCTGTGTCTTCAAATCTTCTGATAATTTTAAACTTCATCTCACACTCAAAATGAGAAGACCAGCTCACTAGACCTTGGGAAAACAGGTCCAAGTTGTAGGTGAGAACTCTACACAGAAGCAATATCAAAATTCTACCTGCTCTTTGGCATCTTTAATCTTTAAAGGATGCTTAAGTTCATATTCTAATCACAACTTAGGGTATAACATCCCATGAATGCACAGGTAAGGCAGATACTCAGGAGTCTCTTGTCTTCAAAACAAAGGAACCCAGCAACAGATGTCCTTTGCCAGGCAGCCCAAGTTAATGCTTTCTAAACTTGGCTGTCACAGCTATCCTGCATTCCCTCGACAGCTCTGCCAGTTCATGGTGGTAGAATACAGATAAGCTCCTTGTTTCCTCTGGAATTTAATTTCTGTCTTTGGGAAGAGGCAGGAATGATAGCATCGTTCTTATGTATTATAAAGAGTAACGATGACTTAGTTTTTAAAGACAGTGCAAATTACATACAGTGAAAATGTAACAAACTTTTGGTTTTCTTATTGCATATTTCTTTTTGTTCTTTTTTATTAAAAATTTTTAAAAAAATACACCTAACATACGGTTTTTGAAATCCATTTCAGGTAGGTATATGAAGACCATACACAAATGGAAATAAGAGGAGAATTTTGAAGTTGTCTAGATTGGAGACCGTATTAACACATTTTCTGTTGCCATAGCAAAAGATTTGAGTCTGGTCCCTTTACAGATAAGAATCTTATTAGCACACAGTTTCAAAGATCCAAGATCATTGCAGCAGCTCAATTCTCACAAACTCTTCCTGACTACATCTCACCATGGCAGGTGACGTCATGACAAGAACCTGGGCAAATCAAGGACCTTCCAGGTAACACAGGAAGCCAGAGGCACTCGGGGACCTGGCTCATTTTTTTTCTTTAACTAATTAGAGTCCCACCACACACGCATGACATCCAGGGGAGCACCCCCATAACAAAGCCACCGAGTTTCCCACCTCTTCCAGAGCCCACCACTCCCAGCACGTGCCACCGAGATTCCCCAAATGGAACCTGGAGCCACACTCCAACCATATGCAAATTACAGCAAAAGTAAAAATGGGCTCTTGGAGAGTTGTGACCAGCAAAGGAAAGAGATGGGGCTGCTTTGGAGTATGTCATACTCCAAAGATTTGACAGTGCTTACAGTGGGGCACAAGGAAAGAAAACCCCCTTTTAAAAGCTTTGTTCAGGGTCTAGAAAGATGGCTCGGTGGTTAAGAAACACTTGTTCTTACAGCAGACCCAAGTTCAACTCTCATCTCCCACACAGTGGCTCACAACCATCCAAAACTTCAGTTCCAAGGGATCCAATGCTCTCTTCTGACCTTTGCAGGCACCAGGCACACACACAGCATGAACATACATACATTATGCAGGCAGGAAAAAATATACAAGTAAAATAAAACAAATATTTTGAGGGGGTGGGGAGATGGCTCAACAGTTAAGAGCACTGGCTGCTCTTCCAGAGGTCCTGAGTTCAATTCCCAGCAACCACATGGTGGCTCACAACCATCCGTTATGAGATCTGGTGCCCTCTTCTGGTGTGCACATATACATGAAAGCAGAATGTTGTATACATAATAAATAAATAAATAAAATCTTTTAAAAAATACAAAAAAAACCACAAATATTTTTAATACTGTCTTTAAAGGAAGTTTTATTCAACTTCTCTTACTTCAAAGATAAAGGGTGACTCATTGATGCTATCAGTTAGCACCGCCTAACAGAACTGTGTGCGATGAAGGCAGTATTCAATATGGCAGATGCTAGTCTCATAAATTGCACAGTAAGTGTGTGTGCCAAAGGGTAGTCTTAGATGGTGTTGCCAGGACCTGCCCACCTTTGTTTTGTTTTGTTTTGGATAGGACCCTCACAAGAACCTGGGGTTCACCAATTAGGCTAGGGTGGCTGGCTAACACAAGCCCAGGGGATCCTTTGTTTCTGCCTCTCCAGCACTGTGATTACAAGCTGTGTCACCATGAATAGCTTTGTCCTTTGGTTCTGGGGATCAAACTTGAGTCATCATACCTCCGTGGGAAATACCAACTCAGCTATCTCCCTGTCCCCAAGAACTAGCTGCCATACTGAATAGGGCAGGTCTAAGTAATATGCAGCCTAGACATTTCCCTTACGGGTTCCTTAAATTGGAGCTGCGGAAACCACTCAGTGAGACAGAGCATTTGCACAAGCATTAGGAACTGAGTTTAGATGCCCAGCAACTGCACAGAAAGGAGCCAGGCTTGGCCACCCTTGCCTGTAACCACAGCACTGTGGGAGGCAGAGACAAGAGGGTCATCGGGGCTTGCTGGCCACCAGCTTATCTCCAGGTGAGTGAGAAAACCCTGTCCTGAGGGAATAAGGGGTATCGGCTTGGAGCAGGATACTTTGCATGCTTTTCTGACCACTGTATTTACATGCATCTACATACATGCACAAACACCACCCACATACATGACACACATACTCTCACAAAAAAATAAAATAAAATGAATTCCCTGAATATGCAGACACACAATTCACCAAGTCTACAGTTCACTTTGAGGGACACTTCCATGATCTTGTCCAATCATAACTATTCAGTGCATGATATCTGAGCTAAAATCTGAAGAAGAAAAAAAAGATCAAGAGCTTTCCTACTTCTATTAGTCCCAACACTATGGCATTAATGGCTATTCCCCTTTTGACCAATTGTAAACACTGCATAAATCACAGCCTTGCATGTTTTAATTAAGTTGGAATAGTGTTCCTCTGCCTAATTTATGAGAAATCAATTACTGTAACTACATATCATCTTATTTGATCGTAAAGCTTATAGAAGAAAGGATTGTTTTCAAAAGAACTCGGAAAGAAGGCTATGACCTCAACAAACTCATAATAACCCTGTCTCCTGGCCCAGGGACTGTGCTGCCATCACTCTCCGGTGCTGAGCAGCGTCTTAAGGGCAGTTGCAGCAATGACTGTGATGAAAGTAAATTTTATCCTTATGCCATCTCTTTATGTTTTGTACACAACAATAACCTGTACAACTTACAAAGGCTTTTGTTTCTTCTTTTCTCTCCCCACACAGTACAGATACCCTATCAGTACCCTGTCATTTAAGATGCAGTCAGAGAATGTCCAAGGCTGGATGGTGAGTGGCATTTCTAGGAAGTGTAAGGCAGGTGGATTGTTACAAGTTCAAGGCCAGCCTGGGTTACCGTATGAGACCCTACCTCAAACAAACAAATATGTCTAATGTGTAGACTAAAGAGACGCTCGATGGTTAAGAGCACATACTATTCCTAAAGAGGACCTGAGTTCAGTTCCTGGAGCCCACATCTGGTAGCTCATACCCACCTATGACTCCAGCTCCAGAACCTCCAGCCCCCTCTACCGGCCTCTGCAGGCACTCATGTGCTCAAGCCCTCTCACACAGACATGCAGAATTAAAAATAATCAAAATAAACCTAAAAAAAAGTTAAAGTTTAGTGTGTGGGGATGGTGTGAATACTCCCTCCAAATTCCTACCACATACTGTGTGGGGTCAGTCCTCTCCTTATACCTTACATGGGTTTCAGGGGTCAAATTAAAATTGCCGGGCTTCTTCAGGAAACACCTCTCTCTACGCACTGAGCCTTCACCCTACTCCCCCCTACTGCTTGCTTGAAGCATACATATTATCTATGTGGCCAGCATCACTTTGCAACCTTTGATCCTGGTGATTGAAACCATTTTCTCCATAGCTTATTACAGCATCCTTGTGATTCTTGTGGGTTGGGCAAGTCAATACTCCTCTCCCAACCATAGGGCATTGGGTTAGACCTGCACATCAGGACCCAGCCAGAATTCCTGGGGATTTTACTAACGTATTCACTCTGGAAGACAGGAGTCCTCAGTGTTTATGTTGTATTGAGACTGGGCTGCTGGGTGAGACAGTTGAGATCAAAACCTGTGGGTTTCCAACCACATGAAGAAGCGTTCCTCGTGGAGGGAGAATAAGAGGAGAGGAAGAGAGATCATTTCACTTCTCCTTGTCTAAGGCCAGCTCCACCCTGTTCCGTTTACTCAGCCAATGAGCTTCCCTCTTATACTTAAGCTCCCGTGAGTTGGTTTCTGCCTCCACTGCTCCACTCCAGACCCACAAAGGGTTAAGCTCCTTCACTCCCTGTGCTCAGACACACTCTCTGGTCACCTGGATTCACATCAGTGGATCTCTAATCATGTCAGGGACACTGCCTGTAGATCCCAGTTTCAACACCACCTTGCTAAGAAGCCCCACTCCACCCCACCCGGTCCAGGACTGGAGAGAGAGCTCAGCTGTTAAAGGCATCTGTTGCTCTTGCAGCAGACCCAGGTTCGAGTCTCAGCACCTACATGGGAGATAGCTCACAACCATCCATAGCTCCAGTTCCAGGGGATCCAGTGCCCTGTTCTGACCTCTATGGTACCAAAACATGCATGCGACGCACATGGATACACGCTGGCAAAACACACATAAAATAATATAAATAAATCTAATTATAAAAATAAGGAAGGTCCCCCTCAAGTATTTAAAGAAAGATCATTCACCTTGTGTATCTTCTTGGTACCTGGTGCTTTTACTACCTCTAATCCTCATATGTCAAATTCTCATATCTCTAGTATGATAAAAGTTCATTAGAAACATGCATTAAACTATCACAAGGAAGCCTAGAACTTTGTATAATTGATACCTGCTAATGGAAAACAAATGAAAAAAAAAAGCCTTACCCTACTTATTATCATCGTTTCCTCTCTGGCGTTTGTCTTGAGCAGCCAACTCCAAGCTTCATGGGAGCAGGAAATGGCATCGGCCACGTTCCCCGATGCCAAGAAGAGGGCTTGTCCCAGAACCGACTCCTAACGAAGTAGCAAACGAATGGTGTTTCTCTTCTACTTTCTCATTTTAAACTGACAACAAATCTATGCTTTTGTCAATGTATTTTTGAAGCACGGTAGATATTTTCTATTCCTTAACAGAATCAATGTTACAGATATCAGGTTCTCAAGGCCCTCTGTAACTCCCAACCCAGCTCACTTCTCACTATAAACATCTGCTTCCAAAGTATTTTCTGTACAAAAAATAATAAGCTCCACTGTGGAGTCAGGGTTAAGTATCACTATTGCAAAATCAACATATTTATTTCTCTTAGGAACAGCTACCGGTAGAATCACTTTGTTTTGCTTGTTTCTTTGTGGTATCCCCCTGAAAATCATTAGTTACTTCAAACTTTAGTGTTGCTACTCCAGTCACAGCCCTTGTCCCAGCACAGTCAACATCACCCAAAGACAGAGTCACAAATGCAGACTCGAAATAGGTCATTCCAGGGCTGGAAAGATGGCTCAGAGGTCAAGAGCACTGACTGCTCCTCCAGAGGTCCTGAGTTCAATTCCCAGCAACCACATGGGTGGCTCACAACCATCCCTTATGAGATCTGGTGTCCTCTACTGGTGTGCAAATATATATGGATATTGTATACATAATAAATATTGTATACATAATAAATAAGTAAAATCTTTTTAAAAAAACGAAAAGAAAAAAAAAGAAATGCCCCACCCCAGACCTACAGGATCAGAAACTGCTTTTTTAACAAGAACTCCAGATAACAACAAGAAATAATTCCCACTTCTTTCTGGAGTAACAGGCCTGACGAGATACTCTGAACCATAAAACTGCTATTCACTGTGCATGGGGTGGGGCCATAGTGAAGGATGACAAGGATAGGTCAGGTGACATCAGCACAGGTAGGAATTTACCTTTTGTTTGTTTGTTTGTTTGGTTTTGGTTTTTGGAGACAGGGTTTCTCTCTGTAGCCCTGGCTGTCCTGGAACTTGCTCCAGGCTGGCCTCCAACTCGCAGAGATTCACCTGCCTCTGCCTCCCAAGGGCTAGGATTAAAGGCGTGCACCACCAACACCTGTCTAAGAATTGACTTTTAAGTAGAAAGAACCCCTAAAAGGTCTCCTTCCTTTCTCTATATAGATCTTTGGGCTTACAACAGAGGAAGAAGGAAGGGCCAGGCGTAGAGAATCAAAAAGTTGAGTCACGCGCCTGAGAGGCTAGGGAGCCTGTGTCCTTGAGTGCACCTGTCTTCACAAACCTGTAATACACGGGACAGTCTCTTGTGGGGAGAACAGCCTGCCTGGCAGAGCCTTGTCACTGCCCACATTTACAGGAAGGGTTTTCTTTTGGTGTTGGTCTCCTTGACTTCCTGACCCAAAGTTTTCGCCATTCAGCAACTCGCCACTTTGTTCCACTACCTAAGCAAAGCAAGCCCTATCAAGTCCACCAACACGCTGGCTGGCAGTGCTGGTGCACGGGTTTGATCCTCGCTGGTCACTCTCACCCAGGGCCCCGCAGTCTTGGGTTCTTACGGAGTAGTACACAAACAGGCTGCAAAGCCTGTGACTTTCGGAAAGTAGCTGGAACATCAAGCCGAGGTGAGCTGGGGATTTCCACAGGCACAGTAATAGACCCTGGCGTCCGGGTGAGCGCCCAATCGCCAGCAGCCAACTCGCTGACCTTTGGATGGTCCTCCAACATGGCCAAACTTGTTGCAGAACATAAAACTAAAACGCTAAATAAAGATCAAGGCCAAGTCAAAGTCACGATGAGACCAATGACCTCGCGCAAACCCTTTCATGTCAGTTCTTTTTTGCTCTGCGAAGAATCTGAAACCTCTGCTTCCTCTTTGGACAGGGTCATTAAATGGTCCTTATAAACTAGGGTTTAAATCCGGAAACATTTCTAATAAAGGGGAAGGGCATCGCGGTTGAATCAACAGCATGAGCTCCAATGCTGGATGTTCATGGGAGAACTCACTCAGCCTCCCTCCACCCCAGAAAGAAATGGGATTTCCTTTTTCCTGAAAAAGCAGAAAGGTCTGACCACAGGACTGCTGAACTCTTGTTTTTTCTTGCCAGGTAGAATAACCACCACGTGGGAGACTCTATTAGCAAAACCACGGACCTTAGATTTGGGAGTGTCCGTGTCTAGCTTGAGACCTCAGCTGGGCCATCCTCTAACTGGATTGTGTTGATGAACAACTCTAAGCCTCCCCGGCTTGTTTCCTCACCTTTAAAACAGAGGGGATAATAAAAATCCCGGAAAGGCCATTGTAAACACCAAGTGGAACTTCCTGTGTGAGTGTTAATTAGACACATGCTCCAGCACAGGGAAATACCCCCAGATGGCAGGTTTCGCGCACTGGAAAAAGAATCCTTAGGCGAATGTAGGAGGACACGGCTTCATGCTGGGAAAGAGGGGATGTGAGCCACCAAAAACTGACAGCTAAGAAATGCTACTTTCATCCCCGGGAAAAGATTACAGATGTTGCTGACAGTCACAGAAGAAACTCGGTTATTTCTGGTGTTTCCTCTCTATCCACACTGGTGGATCACTCAACATCAGTGGTTTCTGAATGCATAGCATCTTTGCGGTGCACTGCTTTCTGTTAGCGTGGTTAGGGATGAGGCAACCGCATGAAAGAGGGAAGTAACACTGGGCGGTGGTGACGAGCACCTTTAATCCTAGCACACAGGAGGCAGAGGCAGGCGGATCTCTGTGAGCTCGAGACCAGCCTGGTCTCCAGAGCGAGTGCCAGGATAGGCTCCAAAGCTACACAGAGAAACCCTGTCTAGAGAAAAACCAAAAAAATAAAAAAATAAAAAAAAGAGGGAAGTTAGAAAGATGCATTGCCCAGTAGGTGCTTTTCCCATGTGGCTTTTGAACAACTGAATATGATCATTTTAATTTGGAATGTGCTGTAAATGTAACTTATCCCCCCAAAAATAGTCATTAATATTTTTGTATTGTGTACGTGTGGAAATGGTGAAAATGTAGGTTAGAATTAATAAAATAAGTACAATTAATGTCACCTGTTTCATTTTGTTGTTTAATGTGACTACAAAGATTTTTTTTCATTTTTTTATTTGAATCAGAAACAAGATTGTTTTCCATGTCAATCCCAGTTCCCTCTCCCTCCTCTCCCCCCCAACTAAAACCCTACCTATCACATACCTCACCAGGGAGGGTGAGGCCTTCCATAGGGGGTCTTCAGAGACTGTCATATTCTTTGGGATAGGGCCTAGGTCCATCCCCATGTGTCTAGGCTCAGGGAGTATCCCTCTATGTGGAATGGGCTCCCAAAGCCCGCACCTATGCTAGGGATAAGTACTGGACTATTACAGGAGGCCCCATATATTTCCAAGGTCTCCTCACTGACACCCACCTTCCTGGGATCTGCATCAGTTCCATGCTGGTTTCCCAGCTATCAGTCTGGGGTCCATGAGCTCCCCGTTGTTCAGGTCAGCTGTTTCTGTGGGTTTCACCAGCCTGCTGGACCCCTTTGCTCATCACTCGTCCTTCTCTGCAACTGGATTCCAGTTCAGTGATTAGCTGTGGGTGTCTGCTTCTACTTCTACCCGATGCTGGATGAAGGCTATAGGATGGCATATAAGTCAGTCATCAATCTCATTATCAGGGGAGGGCATTTAAGGTAGCCTCTCCTCTGTTTCTTAGATAGTTAGCTGGTTTCATCTTTGTAGCTCTCCAGACATTTCCCTAGTGCCCGATTTCTCTTTAAACCTAAAATGTCTCCCTCTATTATGGTATCTCTTATCTTGTTTTCTTCTATTCTTCCCCCGACTCAACCTTTCTGCTCCCTAGAAAGGTTGAGTCGGAGGAAGACATTTTAAATTATATATGCAGCTTGCATTGTATTTCCATTGGATAATACCCATACAGAAAGATGGACAAATACAAGCATATTTCAGCATGAACACACAGAAAGACAGAGACAGAGAGACAGAGTAAGATAAAGGTTGAGCATAGTGGCCCACACTTTTAATCCCAGCTTTCTGGAGGTAGGGGAAAGCAGACCTCTGTGAGTTCAAGGCCAGTCAGGGTTACAGCAAGTCCCTGGCCAGCCAGGGCTACACGGTGAGACCCTGTCTTGAGATTAAAAGTGAATGACTGAAAAGAGCAAGGTAAAAAAGGAAGCTATAGGGAGGCAGTAGGTTGGAAAAGAATCCGTCCATGAATGAGGCCACGGTTTTGTTTTGCAGCGAATTTCACACTTGGGTACTGGATTCACATCACTGCCGCCCCGCTCTCATTCTTCCAGCTCATCTCGTGTCCTTACCACTTCCACCCAGATTCACGACTACTTCAAACTGGGTAATCTACCAAGGGTTAGCACCAGGAGAAGACGGGCTCTCCCTTACTTAGTAGCCACAGTTGCCGCTTTCATCTAAGGGTGGAGTCTTTCAAGACTTCCCTCCTCACTGTGGATGGCAACTGCTGCTGCCTTGTTTAGGTGACCACAGTGTTCAGATTTTCTGCGTGTGGCTTCCCTACACTATCTTATTTATAGTAAGTAGGTAGGCATCCTTGTCCTCCGGCTGCCACAACCACCCCTTCTCAATGTTCCCTGAGCCATAGGGGTTGGATTGGATTGTGCTGTACTATATGTACTGTTCTGTACTGTATTATATGTACTATATGTACTGTTCTGTACTGTATTATATGTATTATATGTACTGTACTGTACTGTATTATATGTATTATATGTACTGTTCTGTACTGGATTATATGTATTATATGTACTGTTCTGTACTGGATTATATGTATTATCTGTACTGTACTGTATTGTATTGTGGATGTATCAGTTGGAATTGGGCACCACCACAGAGTCAGTTGCTCTCTGCATTTTGACCAGTTGTGGATTTCCATGATGGAGACTACAGTCTTGAAGGGATATCACCAAAATTGATTTTTCCGTTATTGAAAAAAATCTAATAAGAGACTACTTTCACTGCTATTCCTTTTACATATTCCACTTTCCAGCATTCAGTAAAGAAAGTCGAACGCCCTCTACTTATCCACTAGAGAATTATTTTAATCCTATAAAACTTCCTGTTCTTTTGCTCAAGCACGAGGAGGTGTAAACATAAGGAAAGTGCACCCTCTGCAGGTTACTTAGAGGAAAAATACTTTAGAGGAAAAATAGGCATAGTTGTGTAAACATGATGTAGAGTAAAAAATTGATCACAGCCCAGCAGACCTTGAATTTCTAACCCTCCTGATTCCACCCTTTGAGTGCTGGGATTACAGGCCTGCCTGGCTGGTGATGAGCATGGATCCTACAGCTGTGATCATTCGAGGCAAGTACTCTGCCAACTGACTACATCCCCAACCATTTAAAGGTTTGTGAGTTTGGGTTTTGTTTTTTTATTTTTGAGGTCTCATGAAGGCCAGGCTAGTGTATCTGAGGATAGCCTTGGACCCCTGGTTCTCCCACCTCCCACAAGCTGGCATTAAAATGCACATGTACATTGCAGCTGGTTTTATGTGATACTGAGGACTGCACCCTTGGCTTCATGCATTCAAGCGAGCATTCTATTGACTGCGGCTCATCCCAAGCCCTACCAAGGCTTGACTGAAGGACTGTATGTCAGAGAGAAATACAGCAGTACTTCTCAAGTGTTGAATTTGAGAAATGTCTGTGTACTCAGAAGAGGGCAGAGCTGCAAACACATTTCACTTATGTTAGGAGAACACCCACTTAACATCTGTCACCAAGGCAGAAGCCAGGATTGTTTTCACCGGTAGAAGTGAAACTTTAGGCATACAATTTAACTCTCAAAAGATTCATGATTCAAACGTTTAAACATGAGCTTAAGAAAAAGCAAACAAGTCAGGTGGTGGTGGTGGCACATGTCTTTAGTGCCAGAACTTGGGAGGCAGAGGCAGGCAGATCTCTGTGAGTTTGAGGCCAGCCTGGTCTACAGAGTGAGTGCCAGGACAGCCAGGGCTACACAGAGAAACCCTGTCTCAAAAACAAAACAAAACAAACAAACAAACAAAAGAAACAAAAAAGGAGAAGTAGAAGTAGTTGCTATTCAAGGTCATCTTCAGCTACGTTGCAAGTTCATAGGAACTTGCCTGAAGAACAAAAACAAACACACACAAAAACAAAAACAAAAACAAAAACAAAAACAAAACACCTACCACCTTGGCAGGAAGTAGTGGGGCACACACCTGCAATATAAGCATTTGGTAGTCTCAGTAAGAAGCATCTTCAATTTGAGGATAACCTTGGCTACACAGTGAGACTTCACACACACACACACACACACACACAGAGAGAGAGGAGAGAGAGAGAGAGAGAGAGAGAGAGAGAGAGAGAGAGAGAGAGAGAGAGAGAGAAGGGGGAAGGAGGGAGGGAGAGGGGGGACAGAAGAGAATTGTTGGAAGACATTGCTGAGTGGCATTGTTGGTAGAAGTTGCAGTCTACCATAACCTGACAGCTTTTCCTAAGCTTGGCAATATGGAAACTCCCTCCCTCCCTAGCAAAGTTTCGTGCTCTCTATGTAGCCTTATCTGGAGGATCTCTAGGCCCAGGATGTCTGACTTATCCCAAGGGTGACCCTTGATACGGTTCCCTGTAAATGCTCTTCTCCCGATGACCTGTATGGTCGTTAGGCAGTGCTCTAGCCACTCTGATGGGACCCTACTGCCACACACGAAGGCTTACGATAGGAGCATGCCATTGAATGCAAATTAGGGTGTGTCCCGAGAATCCCCAATCCTAGATATTCCTTATACTCTGGAATAAAGTTGGGCTCATTCACTGAAGTCTGTCTCCAGGAGGGCTGCTTCTGTTCATTTTTATGCGCCATGTACAAAGCCTTCTGTCACTTATGATACTTCCTCTTGCCCTGTTGACCTGTTGGCTAACAGTCCAAAAGGGAAAGAGGAACCCCCCCACACACACAAAGGAATAAAAAAGAAAGAGAACATTATAATAATAAAGAAAAGATTTTGCCCAAATTATCAATAAGATTGAATTCCAACTGGTAGTTATAAAAAGATCTGTTGTTCCTATTTTAAAGGACAGTATTGGTTTTTGTTTTTTTGTTTTGTTTTGTTTTGTTTTGTTTTTTGGTTGATGATTTCAGGAGACATCAGTCCATCATGGGACAGGCATGGCCATGGAATCATGGCAGCCCATGGCAGCGTGTTTTTAAGAAACATGAAATTGTGATCTGATGAGGTGGCTCAGCAGGCAAAAAGCCTTGTGTGGTAATATGCCTGTAATTCTAGCTATCAGAAAGTGGAGGCATGATCATCAGAAGTTCAAAGTCATCCTCAGCTATGCCCTGATATTCTAAATTGAACCCACATAAGGAGGAAGAGAACTGACCTGAACGTGATCCTCTGACCTCCACACACACACAAATAAATAAATAGATAATAAACAAGTATAACTTTTTGAAAGGAAGGGAAATGTGCTGGCTTACAAATGTCCTTCCATATCCGTGAATTTCCCATCTGTGAGTCCAACCAATTACAGACAGAAAGTATTTTTTTAAGTTGCATCTGGAGCGAACAGGTACAGATTTACTAAAGAGTACATATGACAACTACTTACATGACATTTTCATGGCATTAGCAACTATAAGTAATAGAGCTGATGTGTGATGTACAAGATGATTTGTGTTACAGCAAACACTACGCTGTCTACTCTAAGGTACTGAACATCCATGAATGTTCAGTAGAGATAGCAAGGCCCATGTAGGTCTTAGAATGAAAATAAGACAAGGTGGTATGAGAGAGACTGATGATGCTTTGTAGATGGAGTTTTCAAAGGAATTCTCTGTGGTGAGGTGAGATTTGACCCAGCACCTAAATAACAAGAAGGGGTCGTCTACGGTGAGGGAATGACAGTCTGAACGAAGGGAAGCCAGTAAGGAGCCCTGTGGAGGGAACGGGTTTGAGAGGGGCACATGTCAAGACTATGGAGTCCACAACACAGCTGTGCCGGGGTGGGTGCAAAGCACGGTATACAAGAAGGCAGCCATAGCTCATGCTCGGTCCCAGAAACCCTCCTATGGAGTTTTGGTTTTCTTTGAAGTCAAATGGGGATGCATTGAAGGCTTTTTGTCACTGTGCTTCTGAAGATCAAATGAAATAACTGGCACAAAGCCCTCAGCGTGGGAGCACTTGGCATTTAGTGACATTGCCACCATCATCACCATTATACAATAAAACCCTGAATTGTAATACCATGAAATTCAAAAGCAGCCAGTCTTCTGTGAAATGCAGGATCCAGTCATTGCAAGATCAATGGGACGAGAACAGAGGCTGAGGAGCTGATAGGCGTCAACCACTCATCACCATACGGCCAGCTTACTGCGGGCATGCTTTACTATGTGTCCTGTCATCATTCCTATTTTCACCATCACCATTATCATCAGTGAAACAGAAGGCCAGCGTTGTCCATCATTTCCTCGAAACAGTAATTTGCCCATGGCAAAATGACTCTGAAGGAGCACTCCTGAATATTATGATCATCAAGGAATGACATCATCTCTCTGGGCATGGTGACACACACCTTAGTCCCAGTACTTTGGAGACTAAGGCAGGTAGAGCTCCATGGGTTAAAGGTCACCCTGCTCTATACAATAAGATCCAGGCCAGCTAAGTCTATATAGAGTGCCCCTGTCTCAATAGAAAAGAAACAAAAAGATATCACATCATTGCTTCATAGTTAAGAGTGATTGTTGCGGGCTGGAGAGATGGCTCAGAGGTTAAGAGCATTGACTATTCTTCCAGAGGTCCTGAGTTCAATTCCCAGCAATCACATGGTGGATCACAACCATCCATTATGAGATCTGGTGCCCTCTTCTGGTGTGCAGATATACATGGAAGCAGAGTGTCAAATACATAATAAATAAATAAAATCTTTAAAAAAAAAGAGTGATTGTTGTTTATCCAGAGAACCTGAGTTTGCACCCTCATATGGCAATTCACAACCACCTACTAACGAGAGCTCCAATGGATCTGACACCCTCTTCTGGTTTCTACGGGCACCTAAATGCACAAGTGCACAAATGCACATATATAGACATCAATAGATATTTCTAAAAGAAGAGTGGCACCATCATCCTTCTGAGAGTATTGATGGTTGTAGCCTCCCTTTTTAAGCTCAGGGAGGATCCGTCCATCCATACTCACAGCTGGTGGCAGCACTCATTGGGCTGCAGACATGGAGTTGTCCATTTCAAGCTGGAACTTATGTTGATGTGCCAAGGTGGTTTTTTGCTTTGTTTTGTTGTTTGTTTTGCTTTTCTGGCCTCCCTTTATCAACCATGCCTTCTCTCTTTGTAAGAACACCATATAAAGCCGCCCTTTCCCGATGGATCATCTAGTTTACTAAATCATGGTTTATTTTTTTCCTCAGGATATCACAAGCTATTTTAGAGTCTGTTTTCGAAAGGTCTTAAATGACTTGGCTCAACATTGGTTTTATATTAAGGGAAGGAACCGGTGTCCCAGAGCCTCAATCAACACCTAAACAAATAGGCTATGACCTCCCTCAATCACCCAGAGGTTGCCAGCAGCTGTTAACTGAGATACAGCTCAGGTTTGTGTCTTCCCAGTGGATCTTCTACACTTTTCCTGTTCTATTACTGAAAACAAGAATACAGTTGGCAGTTGCTGGAAGGAGTGTTAGGAAGGTAGATGAGCATACTGTAAGACCAGCTGCCTTATCCTAAAGAGCTTTCACAAATGTAATTAAAGAAACTGCAGCCAGGCGTTGGTGGTGCCTACCTTTAATTCCAGCACTCGGGAGGCAGAGGCAGGCGGATCTCTGTGAGTTTGAGACCAGCCTGGTCTACAAGAGCTGGTTCCAGGACAGCCTCCAAAGCCACAGAAACCCTGTCTCAAAAAATCCTAGGGGAAAAAAAAAAAAACCTGCCTGGGTGCTCTGATATTCATAGTTGAAGTGATTTAAATGCACTGGTTTTAGTCCCTGGGCTCAATTCCGCTCTCTAGCTTTGGGGTCTTCTGTATGTATCACAAGTCCTTGTCTGGGTGACTATCATTACCTGTCACTTCTGGCCACAATCAATAAATCTGACTCATCTTAGCTCACGCATGCTCATATCTGTTCTTATTTGTTCTATGTAGGGAAGGACACGCTAGGCTTATGGCAATTAAAAGTATTTTACAACTATTCTTTCTCTAAAAGGCATCAGTGAAGGGCCAGTGATGTATTCCATATCCCAGAAGAGAAAGAAGTATTTTCCTGCTCATATTTTTTCTCTTCTTCTCTATTGGGGTTTTTTGCAAAGTTGAATGTCATCTTAAGATAGGTGATTGTGATTAGGTCTCATAAATACATGTCATTGTACCTCTCCTTTCTCACTTCCAGTTCCTAAATAAAGGTTCTTTTCTTCTTGCAGAGTTCATTTTTAATTATTAGACTTCGTTTTCCTATGTCATCACCGTGTAACAACATTAAAGAGATGACCGTCTTTGAAAGGTAATGTTGATAGCCATTACCCTCCATCTGCACGGAAATTGCTGGTGTGACTTCATATTCTCCTCAATGATACAGCTGGCCATGCAGTCAGAAGAGAGAGGATCTATTAAGGAACAGGAAGTGGGCTGTCACATAGCAATGAGAAAAGGTAATTGCTCCAGCAGACTGCTACATAAATAGACATGCGGATCCTTTCTTAATTTTACTCCCTGAGACTAATGACTGACTCCACTGAAACCTGTAGTGGAAATCATTGCAATAAAAATAGCCAAAACATTAATAATAGGACAAGTGAGAATGACAATGGCGAATAAGCATTTGAACCAACAAGCATCCTTACCAGTCCAGTCACAAAAATAAGCACTGTCTCATGGGCTAAGAAACTATGGACCAGCTGGACATGGGCTATATACCTACAATCCTAGCATTTGGGAAAGTTACTATGACCCTGTCTCCAAAAGTGAAGCGCTGGTTGTAGCTCAGTGGTATAGCACTTACTTAGCATGTGCAAAGCCCTGGGTTTGATCTCTAGCACTGAGCAAAGAATAGAGGGAAATAAATCAGGAGCTGTCTTATATGCAGCAATTAGTGAGTAGGGAAATTCGACAGTGGCCCTCCAGATTCTTTGTTTTTATTGGCATCTATACATAATAATGTAAGACCCTCTCAAGTTTTATACTTTGGCATTCCATTATTCATCATGTGGGTGTTTCTTAGTTCAAGCAACAAACTGTAAAATTTGGCCTGATAAGATGGATCATCATCTTTCCACTTCCAGCCAAGCCTGATGACCAAGCAGAGTTCAATCCCTGGGACCCATATGGTCAAAGTATAGAATCAACCCCCTGAAGTTAACATGAACACACACACACACAGACACACACACACACACAGACACACACACACAGACACACACACACACACACACACACACACACAGACACACACACACACACACACACACAGACACACACACACACACACACACAGACACACACACACACAGACACACACACACAGACACACACACACACACAGACACACACACACACAGACACACAGACACACACACACACACACACACACACACACACACACACACACACACAGACACACACACACACACACACACAGACACACACACACACAGAGAGAGAGAGAGAGAGAGAGAGAGAGAGAGAGAGAGAGAGAGAGAACAAATGTAATTAATTAAAAAACAAATAGTAAATTCTCCCTATGTTAAAATTTTAAAGTTCTGAAATGAAGATTCAAACTTTTAAATCCTCTGTAAGCCCATACACTAGTAACTTTGAAAATATGAATATCCCACTGAAATCAAGGATTTAATCTAGCTTATAAAAAAACAAATAAAATCAGACAAGATGTTTGGTTGTTGAGAAAGAGTGTCTTAGTTACTGTTCTGTTGCTGTGACAAGGTAATTTACAAAAGAATTTATTGGTCTCACAGTTTCAGGGGATCAGAGTCCAAGACGGCAGAACAAAGCGAAAAGCAGGAATATGGTGGCAGGGATAGCTAGAGCTCACATCCACAAGTAGGAGGCAGAAAGAGAGCATCCCGAGAATGGCATGAGTATTTTACAACTGCAAAGCCCACCCGCAGTGACACACCTTCTCCAAGGCCAGATCTCCTAAGCCTTCCCAAACCTATGGGCACCATTAGCATTCTAAATACCACATGGGAATTCACTTTACCATGTTGTTCTGGGACTCACCATGTTGCCTAGGCTGGCCTTGAACTTGTGACAATCCTGTCATAGTCTTCCAGTGCTGATATTATTGGCATGTATCACCCTGCCTTGCAAAATTGTTTTTAAGCTGAGATAGTGGAGGCAAAAAGGGACAGAAAAGCAAGAAACTAAGAAGAATAAATGCTCAGAGTAATACAAAGAAATGTTGCATCAAAGCCCTATAGAAGTGGAGAAAATGGGTTACCCTCAGCTCTAAAACAAAAAGGTAGTTTAAGATTCGTGGAGACCATCACATTAAAAACAATGGTTGAATGATATATGTAAGAAAGATGCCATGTAATAAAGTGATTGACAATTACAAAAACAGGCATATAGAAAAGACAACAGCCCACCTTTATTTTTCTTATTTTTTCAATTCAATAACGGCTCACAACCATCCATTATGAGATCTGGTGACCTTTTCTAGTGTGCAGATATACATGGAAGCAGAACGTTGTATACATAATAAATAAATAAAATAAAATAAAATAAGACATGATAGCCGGGGTGGTGATAGTGCATATCTTTAATCCTAGGACTCTGGAGGAAGAGGAAGAGGCAGGTGGATCCCTGTGAGTTCGAGGCCAGCCTGGTCTACAGAGCAAGTTCCAGGATAGGCTCCAAAACAATACAGAGAAACCCTGTGAAAAACAAAAACAAAACAAAAACAAAAAAATCCTAAACCGAACAAACAAAAGAAAAGAAAAAAGATATGATAGAAAAAAAAAGGGGGACTTGTGTCCTGAAGAGATCGTTCAGCAGTCAAGAGCATTTGTTGTTCTTGCAGAGAACCTGGGTTCACTTTGCAGCACCCATGTGGCCCACTAACAACTATTTATAACTCCAGCTCCAGAGGAACAAATGTCTTCTAGCCTCCATGAGCACTGCAAATATGTAGTTCATAAACAAAATGCCAGCAACATGCCATACACATAAAAAATAAATTACTTTTTAGAGGACAATTTATCAAATCTAATTCTCCAAAGAAAAAGACCTTTGGTGCCTGGCTTGATCCAAAGGCAAAATTATAAATTTATCATTGAATAAGAAGTCAGCACATGACATCCAGAGAATTTCACCCAACACACAGACTTCTGCAAGTAGACTTCTAACATGGATCAGAGGAAGGATGCTTAAAAGATGTTACCAGGTTCAAACCCAGGGTATGGGTATGCCATGCAACAAACTAGGGGAGAGAAAACCGAGGAGTGAACAAAAGCAAACAAACAAGTGCCTGTAGGAAGCGTTGCTAGGGCACCCTCCAGAATGTTCTGAATTCATCTCAGAACATAGAGACAGAAAAGCAAGACAATAGCCCACCAATAACGACTGCACTGGACTAGAAAGCTTCAAGTCTGAGGGCCAGGGTTCAGATCCCAGCCCCAAGCACCAAGCTTGATCCACGTCCATAACACTGCACTGAAAGGGAGAGAGACAGAGACGAGAGGGTTTCTGGGGTTTGCCGACTGCCAGCTCAGCCTACAGAATGACACAAGGTACAGGTTAAGGGTGAACTCTGCCTCAAAGGAATTAGGCAGAGTGTGATGATGTGCACAGGGACACAGGTACCCACCTACACCCACACCCACACCCACACACACCCACACACCCCCCCACACACACACACATGTACATCCACGTAAGAATGACTGTATGAGGGGCTGGAGAGACGGCTCAGGGGTTAAGAACACTGCTACTCTTCCAGAGGACCCAGGTGGCAGCTCACAGACATCTGAAACTCCAGTTACAGGAGATCTGCTCCCCTCCTCCCCTCTTCTGGCCTCTGTGGGCACTGCATGCACAGGATACACAGACATACATGCCGGCAAACACTCACACACACAGTCTTGGGGGCCGAGAAATCCAAGATCAAAGTGTGGATAGGTACAGTGAGAGCTGATTCTTAGGGCCATCACATGGTGGAAGAGCAACAAGTTCCCTTAAGTATATTTTATAAGGGTGCTCATCGGCTCCAAAGTATTTCCTCTTAGGAACCAATCACCTACCCAAAGGTTTCACCCTGTTGGTGATTAGGATTTCAGCATGTAGATTTTAGAATACCAACACTGTGATTCTTATTTGTTGTGTGGCAGTCCACCTGGCAATTAGATAGCGAGTTCTTATTCCATTCAATATCCTATTATGAGTTCCAGTTCATGCAGTGCTTACCTAATGGCTGAGAATGATTTTTGTCATTGCAACTATGTGAAATGCAATGCAGAAGGTATGATCAGAATGATAACCAGGAATGTCTGGGGGATAATCTAAGGCTTGCTGAGGGAACTGTTACTCTTACCTACGTGGAGTGGACTCAGCCAAAGGAGACGGAAAGGTTTGCTAGGAAAGAGGACATCAGGGGCATCTGGCCTCTCAGGCTTTACACATTGGAACCACTGTAATTTCACATACCGTGCAGGCCTCCAGAGAGCCCTGAGGAAACAATAAAACAGGGAAAAAAGGAAACGTGGAGCTGTTTCAGTACTGTGTCTAGAAGATGCAGGGTAAAACCAAGCAGGAAAAGATACCAGTGTAACAAGCAGGGGCTAGGACCTGGCTGGAGTCACACTAAGGGGTTTCTTTTCTTTTCTTTTCTGGATGACACATACTCTATTTAAACCCAGCAGGAAGTTTCCCCTTGATATCCCGACTCTGTAATTATAAATACAGTGTAACCCAAATTACATAGAATTAACAAATCTTCATTTAAAAGGAATTACTGGCAATTAAGACCTAATTCCTTGACAAAATAACATACAGTAGATTTTAATTGATTCTAATCCTTCCCATGTACTGTTTGTTACAATTAATACAAGGTCAATTCTTATTAAAAACTTTTAATGAAAATCCATCAGTTGTCTTGAACTTTGGTTTTTTATTATCTAGTTATTAAATTTTGCCAAGATTTAATTCCTCATAGTCACTTTTAATGAATCAGGTATCACTTTTAAGTACTCTCTATTTTTTAAAGATTTATTTATTACATATACACTGTTCTACCTACATGCCAGAAGAGGGCACCAGATTGAATTGTAGATGTTTGTGAGCCATCATGGGGTTGCTGGAATTGAACTCAGGACCTCTGGAAGAGCAGTCAGTGCTCTTAACCTCTGAGTCATCTCTCCAGCCCCCAAGTATCACTTTTAAATCCCTTTTCTTTTTTATTTTGTGTCAGTCATGCTCATAAATTATGTTCTCTGAGATATGAGTTTTAATTATTTTAGCTAACCCATGAGAAAATGTTGGACTATCCTCCTGTCCAGGTCTCAACTACTCTGCAGTCATAGAACCCCTATTTATGCTTTAAAATATAGAGCCCACCAATGCCCTTCTGTTCATGTGTATCATAGTTGTCAATAGTTGTTAACATTATAAATCAGAAAAACTACTAAATGCTAACTTAAAAATGTAATGTGAACACTACAGGCAAACACAATATTATTGAAAATAACTTTATAGAAGAGTGGCATTCACAATTTTTTCCAAATATTTTATATGTGTGTGACTTAATGGAAGACAGCCCAGTTCCCTTTGCTTCTCTCATTCAGACTGTGAGATACTGAACACTTACTTCATCAGCTTCCGAACTCCCCCAGGAAGGCAACAGACACCTCTGTTACGCTATGGAATGCTTTCAACCTAATGCACCCTCAAAGGGTCCTGGCGAGCCTCAGAGATGTCTAAACCAAACTTTGAAAACTACCGATGTCTTGCAGTAGCTTCCAATACAGACGGTTCCCTTACCATGTCACGTTAGGTGGCAAGAAAGTATTGTTTTCATGAGTACATATTTTAAATGCTCATTAGGAAAAATTCCAATTGATGATTAATTGCATTTAGAAAAAGTTGCAATTACGTTAAAGGCACAATGAATCTGTTCCAATATAAAGAAAGACCTTCATTTCTACATGTCCAGACGACCCACCAAAGCGTTTCCAATTTTCTGTATTTTTTTCCTATTTTTACCGTAAGAGTGTTTTACCTTCCCTGGGAAAACTATTTTACTTCACTAGTTGTATTGATTCGCAAAGTCATAGCAGTGGTGTGTGAAAAAGATTTCGGGGGAGTAGAAAGGATTTTTTTAAATTTTCTTTCCGAGACAGGGTTTCTCTGTGTAGCCCTGGCTGTAGACCATGCTGGTCTCGAACTCACAGAGATCCTCCTGCCTCCGCCAGCCGAGCGCTGGGATTAAAGGCGTGCAAGCACCACAGCCTGGGGCGGGGTGGGGGACAAAAAGCAAACCACATACCAAGTGCTCAAATGTGCACACTGTGCAACGGGCCAGCCGGGGTCGGAATCCCCGTTGTAATGTTTACCGGCGTGTCACTTAAACGGAGGTATCACTCCTTTGCAGGCCTGATCAATAACCAAGAGCAGCGCCCTTGAGCAAACAAACCACACAGGCTTGCACACACCGGCGCTCGGCGCGCGGCGAGCCTGGCTAACCGTTCGACCCGATCGGGGAGCCGCAGGTTGGGTCTGGCCGCGGGGAACCCCCCGCTAGTGTGCGCCGCCGCAGTCGTGCTCGCGACACTTCCGGTGGGAGGCCGGGCGGGCGGGGGGCGGGGGAGAAAGGGGCGGGGCGGGCGGGCGGGCGGGGCGGGGAGAAAGGGGCGGGGCGGGCGGGGCGGGCAGAAGGGGGCGGGCAGAAGGGGGCGGGCGGAGGTGGAGCGGCGTGAGGGGCACGCAAAGCGGCGCTCCCGGCAGGCTGTGCGCGGCCCTCGCTTCCTCCGAGCGCGTGAGCGGTTGATTGCGGGCCGGCCATGGCGCTTCACGTCCCCAAGGCCCCGGGCTTTGCCCAGATGCTCAAGGACGGAGCGAAAGTAGGTGACCCGGAGAGGGGACGCGGCGGGGCGGCGGGGCGGCGGGGGGGGATGGCGGGAGCCGCCTGCGGGCGGCGGCGGCGGAGCGGCCTGCGGGCGGGCGGGTGGGTCGGCGTGCGTGCGCCTGCGCCGCGATCCGGGCCGGAGAAGGTTCTAGAAAGCAGGCGCGCCGCTGACCCCCGGCCCCCGCCCTGACCCGAGCGGCCGGGCAGGGCTGCGGGCTCGCATCCCGCCTCCGCGGGGTCTCCGCGGGGGTGCGCAAGGGCGGGGCCGCCGCACCGAGCACGCGAGGGGCCTGCACGGCCTCGGGGAGCCGGGGAGCCGGGGATGCAAGGCGGCAGGCAGGGGCCTGGGGAGCCCGACGCTTCCTTCCAAACCAGAGACACCGTGACTCCCGGTTCCAGCCGCCATAGGTGGCTGATCCCGGCTTAGTTCCACCGCAGACAGACAGACCTCTCCTGAATTGAGGAGACCCGGCCAGAAGATGTCAGGGTCTTAGAATCCTGACTGCCACACGTGGTAGCCCCCGGCATAAGTGAGGCCCCTCCTGAACACGATTTCAGAGAGAGAGAGACGGAGAGTGTGTGAGAGACACACACAGTGTGTGTAGAGAGACTGTGTGTGTGTGAGAGACAAAGTGTGTGAGAGTGTGTGTATGTGAGAGAGAGAGACAGAGTGTGTGTGAGAGAGACAGCGTGAGAGAGAGACACAGAGTTTGTGTGTGTGAGAGAGAGAGACAGAGTGTGTGAGAGAGACAGTGTGTGTGTGAGACAGTGTGTGAGAGAGACAAAGTGTGTGTGGGAGAGAGTGTGAGTGAGAGAGTGTGTATGTGAGAGAGACAGAGTGTGTGTGTGTGTGTGTGAGACTTGTGTGTGGGGGAGAGACAAGAGTGTGTGTGTCTGGGAGAGTGTGTGTGAGAGAGAGAGACAGTGTGTGTGTGTGTGTTCACACTGCCTGTGCAGCCATTTGCTGAGAGATGTTCAAGCTGCCAGATAATTTCATTTTGTCTTCGTATTACTAAGACTTGTAGCGATAGGTAAGTGAATAGAATTTAAGGCCTTAGGGGAAAGAGAGGACTCCTAACAGTGTTGGAGAGCTAGGTGATAACCTGGGCATACTACATGGATGTCAGAATTTGATGTAAGTAGGTGAGTTGTGGAAAATGATATTGGCGATTGATTGCCTTTGCATCGGGGGTGGAGTGCCATAGTTTGCAATTTAGGTCTGACTCCCTCATTTAGATGGAGAAAATGGCACATTAAAAGCATTTGTCACACTCAGACCAGTGCTTTCCCTGGGATACATTATATGAATCGTTACTGAGAGGACTGAAGTGAAGACAGCCCCTCTAAGTCCCCAAAAGAATTTGAAATTAAGAGCAGGCGCAAATTGGCTGGGATTGTGGTGTAATGGTAAACTGATTTCTTGGGTTCAGTCCCAGGTTAAGGGTGGGAGGGAAAAATAGTTCTTCAGTAGGTAGGTGGTTCTAAACAGTTTGTCAAGTAGGAAGTGTTAGTTGTCCCATTGTTTTACATGTAGGAAAAATTACTGGGGCCTTTGTACTAAGGGGGGGAAACTAAGGCTATTTGGACTCCAGATTCTGTGTGCTCAATAAATGGTTGTGTGACCCTGGCACTTTATGAGAAGCATGATGAGCAGGGATACCCTGTGTTTGGAAGTTCCTGCCTCATGACCCTACTTAAGCAGATGTTTTCTTTTGCAGCATTTTTCAGGATTAGAAGAGGCTGTGTATAGAAATATACAAGCTTGCAAGGAGCTTTCTCAGACTACCCGTACAGCATATGGACCAAATGGTAATGGCCAATTTCACATCTTGAAGGACGTGTTAGCTTCTGTCTCATGCTGAATGCTAAATGTACAGGGAAGTTCTTGCAGGTTGTTTCATAGTTGACGGCACTGGTGGGCTCCTAGCTTTCAATCAGAAATTCAGCTTTCTAGGAAAATTAAATGACACTGTTATCCTAGTAGGTGATAGGAAAATTACAGCCCTTCAGTATTGATATAGCTCTTCATGATGGAAAGGGCTGAGCTGTTTTAAAAGTTGACATAGTTTAAGGAACCGCTTTCCTTTAACCATTTGAATTAAAGATACAGACTAGAGGATTAAACATGAGGCCAAATGTGTTTATGTGTGAATTCCAATTTATCAGTGCTTTCTGTATTCAGTGCATTGGGGTGTTTAGTCAGGAAAACCATGGGCTGTGTGGTGGGACTGAAAATACAGATCATATGTGCAAAGGGTTAAAAAGAGTCAGTGCAGCTTCTTCACCATGTTTTCTCTGTCTTGTTCGGGAGAATATTTGAATAATAATGGATTTTTTTTTCTTTGCAACTTTTTTTTTAAAGGAATGAATAAAATGGTCATCAATCGCCTGGAGAAGTTGTTTGTGACAAATGACGCAGCAACTATTTTAAGAGAGCTGGAAGTAAGTTTTTTCCAAAACCATCAAAAAAATTCTAACATAGACAAAGCACTACTTCACTTAGTTTATAAAGAACTGCTTCTTCCTCAAGCTTATTGTGAAGACTTATAAGTGACCAAAACAGTTTACTGTTGTGACTACTCAAAAAAACTAATTTAATTGTTTATGGAGGAACATAAAAAGCTTGCAAGAAAGCTCCTTGCAAGCTTGTATATTTCTATACACAGCCTCCTAATTTAATTGTTTATGGAGGGGGTGTGGAGTATTGCTGTGACTAGCAGATTCATTATTCTGGAGATTGATGCTAATACATATTTTTCTGATGATATAAAAGTATCTGGTAACTATTGCTGCTTTGTTTCTAAAGAACCAGTTGGAAATTGCTTTCTTTTGCTGCAGTTTTGGTGTCGAGTCTGTAGAGCAGATTTTTAAAGAGGACACACAGTTTTGATGCTTTTGTAAAATTTACTTTCAGACTTGGGATGCATTTTAGTTTGTAGGGTGCCTGCCTGGGATTTGATTCCCAATGCTATATAGCCTGAGTGTGGTTGCACACACCTGTAACCCTAGGACTCGGGATCTGGAGGCAAAAGGATCAGAAGTTCAAAGTCCGCCTTTAATCCTAGCATTCAGAAGAGACAGATGGCTCTCTGGAGTTGGAGGCCAGCCTGGTCTACAAAGCAAGTGCCAGGACTCCACAGAGAAACCCTGTCTCAAAAAAACAAAACAACAAAAGGGCAAAGTCATCCTTAGCTATACAATGAGCTGCATGTACCCTGTCTCTCAAAAAAATCACAGGAAGTTTTATGTTCCTTTTGATTTTTAAACAAGAGCATGTTTATGAATATGTGATGCTGGGACTCTTAAGTTGAGTGATGACTGTTTTAGTTCTTCCAAAGACTTGTTGGTTTTTGGACAAGGTCTCTCTGGGTAGCCCTGGCTATCCTGAACTGGCTTTGTAGACCTAAGTGACCTCAAACTCAGAGATCTGCCTGCCTCTGCCTCTCGAATGCTGGATTCAAGGCATGGACCACCATGCCCAGCCAAGAATCTTTATTTAAACATTAAAAAGTCAATACACAGAGAATGGCAGGACACTGTCAGTCATAAGGTGGAGGAGGGATGGGAGTCAGATGATGCTAAAGTTGAAAAGTGTGTGCCATCATGCCCAGTTTCTCTTCTAAAGACTCTTTAAAATTGCTAACTTTAATGGTTAGAAATACTTTATTTTCTAAGTTAACTCTAAATGTGCTAGGCTTGTTTTTATTTGTGTTGATAGGCAACTGTATAATTGATAAGGTGGGATTTGCCTGCTCTCGGAAGCTAGTCTATTAAGAAATGGAAATGAATAACTTTATGTTGCTGTAAGTAAGAATGTTTTCATTTGTTAACCCCTACCTATCAGGTACAACATCCTGCTGCAAAAATGATCGTGATGGCCTCTCATATGCAAGAACAAGAGGTTGGCGATGGCACAAACTTTGTTCTGGTGTTTGCTGGAGCTCTTTTGGAGCTCGCTGAGGAACTTCTGAGAATCGGCCTGTCAGTATCAGAGGCAAGTGCTCCTTTTGTACTTTAGTTACAGTTAATGTGTGTGTTGCTACTTGAAGTTTACGGTTTGAGACTAGGTAGATAATGCAGTGGGTAAAAGCACTCAAGGACAAGCACAAGGACCTGAGTCCACATCCCTAGAACCCGTGTGTTCTCAGGGATGCCTGTGATCCAGCATTGTGGGAGGAGGGATAACAGGGGCCTCACTGGAGCTCTCTGATTGGCAGCTTAGCTTCACATTGAGAGTCTGTCTGAAAGGAGTGTGTCAGGGCTGATAGAGCAGGACACCTTAAATCTCCTTCCGGGCACTGTGCATGTATACACATGGATATTTATATAGGCATTCACTGTACACTTGCATCACACTCTTCCCGTGTGTGTGCACTCACCATTTACAAATGAGTCATTTTAAGATAAACTTTAAATCCACTCGTAATAGCTAACAGTGAGGAGCTTACATTGTGCTAGGCATTGGCCGTAGGCCTCACATGTGGTGCAGTTTTGTCCTCAAGATTCCCATTGCTAAGCCTTGTTAAATTCACTCCATTTCATATGAAGACAGGTTTGAGACAAAAATCTTGCTCAAGGTCCTATAACTCATAAGTGGTAGAATCAGTATTGAAATTTGTGTTGTCTTCATAATTCATAGCTATTGGGTCTACCGTGTCTTCCACAAACACTTGTTGTCATTTTATGTTGAAGATGCTCGTATTTATTGGGTTACCAGAGTAAATTATGTGTATTGAAGTATTTTTTTCTTCACGGTATAGGTAATATCAGGATATGAAATAGCTTGCAAAAAAGCTCATGAGATTCTTCCCGATTTGGTATGTTGTTCTGCAAAAAACCTTCGAGATGTTGATGAAGTGTCATCTCTGATTAGAACCTCTGTAATGAGTAAGCAGTATGGTAATGAAGCCTTTCTGGCCAAGCTCATTGCTCAGGCATGTGGTGAGTTATACCAATAACAAGAAAATCCAAAATACATTATTTTTCATTGTGTCAGATATCTTTCGTTGTCTAAAAATACATTTCATTTTCTTGACAGTATCTATTTTTCCTGATTCGGGAAATTTCAATGTTGATAACATCAGAGTATGTAAGATTCTGGTAAGTTTAAAAATGCATTCCCATTATCCAGATAGGTCTTAGAGGGGAGTGTTGTTTTTGCAGTACTGGGGATTGAACCCAGAGCTCTGAGCATGCTGGGGAAGCACGCTACCATGGAGCTACATTTCCAGTCCAGCCATTTATGTCTGTACACGTGCATGTAGTTCCCGTGGAGGCCAGAAGATGGCGTCAGATCCCTCTGGGACTGGAGCTACAGGAGGTTTTGAGCTATGTGGGTGCAGGAATCAAATCCAGGTCCTCTGGAAGAGCAACCAGTGCTCTTAACCATTGAGCCATCTTTATGACCCCCCCCCCCTTTTTTTTTTTTAACCATTTTAGACTTAGTACTTACATAACTCTCTTTTTAAGGTAGTGGTTCTCAACCTTCAATGCCATGACCCTTTAATACAGTTCCTCATGTTGTGACCCCCACCAGAAAATTATTTCATTGCTATTTGATAACTGTAATTTTGCTACTGTTAGTAATTGTAAATATCTGGTATGTAGCGTATCCAATAGGCAACTCTCGAAGAGGTTGTAACCCATGGGTTGAGAACTGCTGTTTTAAGGCATCATTTTATAACATTTGGTGTTAATAAATTATCATGTTGCTACCTATTAGAGTGTATTTTCTTGTGAAGCCGTCATTTCCCCTTGTCTCTTAGGTTCGAATACTGTAATAGAATGGGGCTGGAGAGAGGAGGATTCCTTTGATGAAGTCTTGTTTTTCTATTCTGTCTGTAGTACATTAGTGCCACGTGCTTGGTAATTAGGCAAATAAATGGCTTGGTTGCTGTCTACCTTGGTTTTCCCAATAGGCTGAAATGTCTTCCCTCCATAATGGTAGCTTAATCTACAGTGCTTTCAACCTTGAGAAAAATGGATTGTTTATGCCCACCATCTGATCCTGTTAACCTAAGGGTAAAACTTAACTCCAGTGACAGTTGCGGTGTTTGACTCCTTAGGGCTCTGGTATCTATTCATCTTCAGTATTGCATGGCATGGTTTTTAAGAAGGAAACCGAAGGTGATGTAACATCTGTCAAAGATGCAAAAATAGCAGTGTACTCCTGTCCCTTTGATGGCATGATAACAGAGACTAAGGTATGTGATTGAAACGTACATATGGGTTAAAGTGGAATCAGCTCTTAAGACAGTATGTATTTCATAGTAAATTGAGAATTGTAGAATTGTTTTTTTCAGAGCATGAATATTTGCTTCAGCTACCAAATACTAAACTAAAATCCTTGTGTGGTGGCATTATTTGTCTCATATACAGCTCTTCATATTCAAGCAGCATTAATGGGCATCTTGTATGCTCTTGGTGAATGAATAAAATTACTTTTTATGAGTGTTGACATTCTTTTAAATGCTAATCAGTATGAAAGATAAATTAAGTTTTTTCTTAAAGATTTTATTTATTATGTATACAACATTCTGCTTACATGTATATCTGCACACCAGAAGAGGGCACCAGATCTCATAACGTATGGTTGTGAACCACCACGTGGTTGGTTGCTGGGAACTTGGACCTCTGGAAGAGCAGCCGGTGCTCTTAACCTCTGAACCATGTCTCCAGCCCAATAAATTAATCTTTAAAACTACGTTTTGTATTTATGCCAAACATTCTTGGCAGATTCAAATTGTTGATTTTGCAGGACTGAGGGGAGAATGGTTGTGTAGTCTGTGTTTCGAGGATAAATTGTTTTGGTGATCTTAATCTGTCTTTGAAAAAAGATCTAAGGGAGCCATGTTTCTTTAACTTTTCATCAGTGTGCCTGTCACATTGCAAATGCATTTGTTTTGAGGATAAGGAATATAGGAACAAGCTAAGGATCTAAATTTCATGCATGTTACATATTTTGCTTTATGATAATGCATGTATTTTTCAGGTTTTCTCTCAGGTCTTTAAATTATTGGGTAAAACATTATCTTACAAATTTGAACACCAAAAATGTGAAACTGTTTTCGAGAGAGCTTGAATGTTTTCCAGGGGACGGTGCTTATAAAGACTGCTGAAGAGCTGATGAACTTCAGTAAGGGAGAGGAGAGTCTCATGGACGCACAAGTGAAAGCTATTGCCAGCACGGGTGCAAATGTCATAGTAACCGGGGGCAAAGTGGCAGACATGGCTCTTCATTATGCTAACAAGTACAATATCATGTTGGTTAGGTAAGAGCTACATCTGTAAATGATACTAAAATTCCCGGTGGAATGCTGAACAAATTCTATAAATTGAAGACAGGCAGCTGATAGAGGGAAAATGAACATCTTAAATCAGAAAGAATTTATCAAGAAGGGACAGGTAGACCTGACATTTAAGCTGTAGGGGGCTAAGATCCAATGGGGAGGAAAAAGCATTCCAGGCAAAAGGAGCAGCTTATTGCTTATTAGCTAGGGTATGAGTCAGAGAAAATGCCTTTTCATTGATGAACACAGTTGGGTCACATGAACAGCTGTTTACTATCTTAACTCCAAATCAGGTAGACACAGTAAAATCCCGGCAATTGCACATAGTAAAGTTAGCAATTTTAAAGAGTCTCTAGAAGAGAAACTGGGCATGATGGCACACACTTTTCAACTTTAGCATCATCTGACTCCCATCCCTCCTCCACCTTATGACTGATCGTGTCCTGCCATTCTCTGTGTATTGACTTTTTAATGTTTAAATAAAGATTCTTGGCTGGGCATGGTGGTCCATGCCTTGAATCCAGCATTCGAGAGGCAGAGGCAGGCAGATCTCTGAGTTTGAGGTCACTTAAGTCTACAAAGTCATCCTTAGCTATAGGATGAGCTGCATGTACCCTGTCTCAAAAAGATAACAGGAAGTTTTATGTTCTTTTTGATTTTTAACCAAGAGCATGTTTATGAATATGTGATGCTGGGACTCTTAAGTTGAGTGATGACTGTTTTAGTTCTTCCAAAGACTTGTTGGTTTTTGGACAAGGTCTCTCTGGGTAGCCCTGGCTATCCTGAACTGGCTTTGTAGACTAATTTCTAAGATGATGTTGTAATGTTTACTTACCTGAGACAGGTTCTTACTATGTAGCCCTGACTAGCCTGGAACACTGTGTAGGCTCTGTTCCACCTGCCTCTTCTCCCAAGTGCTGAGATTAAAGGTGTGCATTGTTACACTGGCCCCAGCTTTTAGTTTGTTACATTCACAAAGTCGGTAATCATCCTCTTGGCTTCCTAACTCAATGCAATGCTGATGTGTTCAGTTACAATCAAGTAAAGGAATATTTTCTTACTGGTGTTTTTGTTTTGAGACAGCCCTAGCTGACCTTGAAGTCAGATCTGCCTGCCTCTTAAAGGTGTGCTCTTTTATTCTCTGTGTTTTATGTTAATATGATTGAATTAAAATTTCTACTAATTTTTTTTCCTTTTGAAGGCTGAACTCAAAGTGGGATCTCAGAAGACTCTGTAAAACTGTTGGTGCCACAGCTCTTCCTAGATTGGTAAGTATTTTGGAAAACAAAAGATAAGTGAACACATTTTAATTTTTTACTAAATGGATCATTTTCTTGTAGACTCCTCCTGTCCTTGAAGAAATGGGACATTGTGATAGTGTTTACCTCTCAGAAGTTGGAGACACACAGGTGGTTGTTTTTAAGCATGGTATGTACTAATAATGGTAAGGTATCTTTTGTACAATGGTGAGGTGTGTTTTATTTAATCTACAAATTATTATTGACAGAAAAAGAAGATGGTGCCATTTCTACTATAGTTCTTCGAGGTTCTACAGATAATCTGATGGATGATATAGAAAGGGCGGTCGATGATGGAGTTAACACTTTCAAAGTTCTCACAAGGGTCAGTATTTGCTGTGATTTCTTAAAAACACAGTTGGCTGGCTGGGTGGTGGTGCATGCCTTTAATCCCAGCACTCAGGAGGCAGAGGCAGACGAAGTTAGAGACCAGCCTGATCTACAAGAGCTAGTTCAGGACAGGCTCCCAAGCCACAGAGAAACCCTGTCTGGGAAACAAAACAAAACCCCACATTTGGCAGACTCAAACATGAGAACATCAAGATAGGTAGTTTAATGAATATATCACCTTAAAAAACTAATCATAAAAACTAGAATGTAGCAGACAAAGCTATTCCTGAGTATGGACTGCCTCCCATTGCTGAAGTACTATTGGTGCTGTATTATGGGCTCCTAGTCTTGAAAGTTTGACATAGTCGCTTGATTAGTGGTGGACTATAAACTGTAGTGTGAAGAAATACTCCATTTTGGTGATTTACTTTTTTATAGGATAAGCGTCTTGTCCCTGGAGGTGGAGCAACAGAAATTGAATTGGCCAAACAGATCACATCATATGGAGAGACGTGTCCTGGACTTGAACAGTATGCTATTAAGAAGTTTGCTGAGGCATTTGAAGCTATTCCACGGGCACTGGCAGAGAATTCTGGTGTGAAGGCCAATGAAGTTATCTCTAAACTTTATGCAGTGCACCAAGAAGGAAACAAAAATGTGGGGTTGGATATTGAGGTATTTGTTAAAATTTTTAATTTTTTTGTGAATATACAATCTAAACATAGTAGTGTGTGTAAAGGGGGAATTATAAATTAGCTGTCTTGATTTTACAAATTTTAATTGATTTTAAATTTATCTGATGGGAAATTTTAGTTTTATGGACAACTTTGCCATGGAGCCTTGTAAGTTTTTCATGTTGTATATAAACATTTTCATGTGTAAGGAATTAACATAGCTTTGTGTTGGCAGGCTGAAGTTCCGGCTGTAAAGGACATGTTAGAAGCCAGTATCTTAGATACATACTTGGGAAAATACTGGGCTATTAAATTAGCCACTAATGCTGCAGTCACTGTACTTAGAGTGGATCAGGTGAGTGAAAAGTGAAAATTGAATCCTGAAAAAGTGGTGTTACACTCCTTAATCCCAGTACTTGAAGGCAAAGGCAGACAGGTCTCAGAGTTGCAACCCAGCCTGCTCTACAGAGCAGTAGGTTTTCAGGTTAGGAAGATGGCTCAGATGGGAAATCTTGCCCTGCACCCATGAGGATCTGTATAACTCACTGCTTGGCCTGGAACGGTCAAAAACAGGCAAATCCCAGAGACTGACTCAGCACTGGCTAGACAGGACAGTACAGCTAAAACTTTGGTCAAGCTCAACAAAAGAGGCAGCTTTCATAGTAGATATAATTCTTTGGTTTTGGTTTTTCGAGACAGGGTTTCTCTATGTAGCTTTGGAGCCTACACTGGCACTCACTCTGGAGACCAGGTGGCCTCGAACTCACAGAGATCCGCCTGCCTCTGCCTCCCGAGTGCTCGAATTAAAGGTGTGCGCCACCAACGCCCAGCCCATAGTAGAGATAATTCTAACGGTGACATTGCTGACAGAAAATGGTCTTCATTGCAAAACTTGAGTTTATTGGACTTAACTTGGATTTTTGTTGTTCAGATCATCATGGCAAAACCAGCTGGTGGGCCCAAACCTCCAAGTGGGAAGAAAGACTGGGATGATGACCAAAATGACTGAAGAACTTTTTGTTGTAGGTGAAGAGTTTATTTGTAGAGCAGAACTTCCCTGATCTTTTCTTATTCTCCTTAAGTTAAGAAGTATTTGTGTTCATACTCTGCTGAGTAGTAAAATAAACGTGTTACTGTTACACCTGTCTGATCAATTGCTGCTTATGTCAGCCTTTTTAAACACATAAGCTATAAGCAGGGCAAGTCACTTACATGACTCTTCTTTTTGTTTACCTAGCCTGCTTCTGAAAATAAATTTCTATAACCATCATAGCATGCATCTATGTTGTTGGCAGTTGTTTTCTACAAGGAAATCCCCCCCCCCCCAAGGAAAAAAAACCCACTTTGGAAAGCTGGCTTGACAAGACAAGATTGGGCTGGCATATGGAGGCAGCACTTCGCACAGCACAGCTGTGAGATTGCATAGTCAGCTGACCCACAGTATAGCTTGTGTACACTGACACCAGGCTTCACATTGCTCCCAAAACAACTGCAAAGTAATCATACATTTGAAGGCTAGACCTATTGGTGGGTAATCCATAATCCCAGCACTGGAAAAGTGAAATATTAGGGGATATCACTTTATTGATGTGTTGAGAACAGGATGTGAATAATTCAAATCTTTACAAAAATGAAATAAAAATTGAAAAAAACCACCTGTGAATTAAGTATTTTGCCCATAAGTATTTAAATAAATACATGATTTTGTCATTTACTTAAGAACATAATTTAGTTTAACTTTTTATTATTTTTTGTTATAAAAGCCATAGGTGTACTTCCAGAGAAAGTTATTACAGTATTCTCTCATAAAAAAGGAGATAGGCTTGTGAGTTTAGTACTTTAGTTACAGGCACAGCTTGTACATGTGTGTCACTGATGTGAAACCACTGCCCTTTGGTTGATTCCATTTCACAATCTGTTGGGAAATACAAAAGGAAAGATTCAGCCTAGGTAATTATGGCTTTGGCATAATCTGCAAAATGTGTCAAATTATCCAAGATAACTTACCTTGTGGAATGTCGCCATGAAGAACAAAATTAGAGAGATGACTACTTGGAGTTCTTGCCTTGGCGTAGGCAGTGTAATGTCCTGACCTCATAGTACCACTGTGTTCAACAACTCCATATAAGGAATACAGTACTCTTGTACTTTCTTCGGCCACATTCTTTAAAAAAAAAAAAAAAGGTGTTATTCTTATCCCATTCAGATGCCCTTGGCAAGACACAGTCATAGCATGTCTTTATCAGAAAGTTGGAACTATTGGTACAAAAACTAGGTCATGGGTCGTGTGATGTAATTATCATTAAATGGTATAGATGCTAAACTCAACTTGCCAGTTAAAGGCCTCAGGAGAATTTAATATCCTTGGTTCTGTCACCAGTGTAAACCTTGTAAAAAAGCTAACATTTAGGTTAAGCTAAAAAGGGAAAAAAATAAAAACACGTGTATTTTACTTTCCCACCCAGGGTGGAGGCTGTTTATTAAGGCCCTGGTGGGTGGGAGGATGGGTGCCACACTACGGCACCCAGGAGTTTGAGGCCAGCCTGGTCTACCGAGTGAGTTCCAGGACCTTAGGTACCATGGGTCTTGACAGTTTTCCTTTGTGCTCTTGTTGAAAGTGTCACTGTTCTAACACAGTCATGTCATACTCTGTGTTCTTTACCTGTACCTTGTTTTACCTGTCAAGTCCTGCATTTCAGGAGAGGTTTGTGCCCTGGTGACACACATGGGAGTTTCAGTGCCATTATATTTTAGCCATAAAGGACTGGATTTTGGACTTGTTAGCCAAGAGATCTTTACCAGCCCAATCTCTGTAGGGGTCTATTCCGAATCCCAACTCTCACTTCAACTATTCTGTACCCTTAACCAAAAGTAACCTTGAGTTTCGATTCCCTGCTGTATAGTTAGTCTGAAGTAGCCTGTGAAGCAGCAATGGCAATGCCTAGTAGTGAAAATGACAACTGACTGACTGCACACCAACTCTGAAATCATCAGAATGAGAAGCTATTCAGCACTTGGTATTTACACATCGAGGATTAATGTGCTTACATTAATTAGCATATGCAAGCACAGCTGCTCTGATGCTTGAAATCCTTTTCTGAAAGACACAAATCACAGTGTCTTCCCCTCTACCTTCATCTCCACTCAAATGCTTTTGGGTCTTCTTGGTAGTGTCTGCCAGGCTCAACACAAATGACATCTCATTCTGAATCACCATCTACAATTGATTTCCAATCTGTATCTCAAGTTTTGACTTCTTGGGTATAAGACCTGTATATTGGAAATGCTTCCAAGACATAGTACTTGGGTATCAAACACAGCTGAATTCAATGTATCCAAAGCTGACCTCTATCCTTCCAACCTGTTGCCTGTTGTCTTAAGTTAAGTTAGGGTTCTATTGCTGTGAAGAGACACCATGATAACTCTTATAAAGGAGGGGAACATTTAATTGAGGGGGGTGGCTTACAGTTCAGTCCATTATCATGGCAGGGAGCATGGGAGCTGTGAGAATGGTGGTATACAGGTAGACAGTGCTGGAGAAAGTGTTGAGAATTCTTACATTTTGACTGGAAGGCAACAAAGTAGTCTGTCCTGGGAGTAGCTTGAGCATATATGAGACCTCAAAGCTCGACTCCACAGTGATACTTCCACCAACACCATACCTACTCCAACAAGACCACACCTCCTAGTAGTGCCACTCCACTTGGGGGCCATTTTCTTTCAACCCACCAGGCCCTGTGACCCCTCCCTTTCTACTCCCTTTTGAGAGGGTTTCTCTGTGAAGCCCTGGCTGTTGTAGAACTCACTCCGTAGACCAGGCCAACTTCCAACTCAAGAGATCCACCGGCTTCTGCTGCCTCTGAGAACATGTGCCACTTGCTGCCTGTCCCTACCTTTATTTATGGTCTTCCATGTGTCCAGTCACTCAAACCTAGATCCAGAAATCCTCAGCTCTCCACACTCAACATCCAATTTAAGGACTCTGCTTCCCTAACGCCAAACAAGTCTCTAATTTTACCTCCTAAAACATTTCTTCACCCTCTCTCCCCTGCCTACCTACACTTTATGACTTACTAACTGCCATCGATTCAGTTCCCTCCTAAATCAATGCCTTTTCAGTCCTCAGATCCAGCTTCCACACTAGAGCAAATAACCTAGCTAACACTCAGATGGGACTTGGTCTGAGTGCTTTACCGTTCTTCTGTGGCTTCCAGTTGCATGCCTAATAAGGCTGAATTTCTTGGCATGAAAATCCTCATTCCCATCTTCTTTGGCTTTTGAACCAAAATTTGGCTTTGTTCTGTGAAACTGCTGACCTTTGGCGGGTACCACCCTACTTCATACTGTTACGTTCTTGTACCTGCTTTTTTGTGTGTCTGAAAACTTGACTCATCAAACTAAGTTTTACCCCTTTAAGTATCAGCTTAGGAGTGCTCTACTTTATATGGCTTTCTCTGAAACACCCACATGGTGGACTTTGCATACTGTATCAACATTTATATTAAAATGAGATTAGTAATACATCTGTGTGTGTTTGTGTGTGTGTCTGTGTATACATGTGCATGCATGCACGCCCTCAACTATTATGACAATGTCTGCCATAAAAATTGGTCGAAATAATTTTATGTGCATGGTGGTTTGAATGAGAATGGCCCTATAGCCTCATGTGTTTGAATACCTGGTCCCCAGTTGATGGAACTGTTTGGGAGAGTTGCCACTGAGGGCTGGGCTCTGAGGTTTCAAAAGCCCACTTCATTCCCAATTAGTTCTCTCTGCCTCATGGATGTCTCAAGATGTGAGCTTTCACCCATGCCTGCTTGCGGTCAGTCCTAGACTCTAACCTGAAACTGTAAGCCCAAATAAACACTTTCTTTTATATGTTGACTAGTCATAGTGCCTTATCCCAGCAACAGAAAAGTCACTAAGACAATCTGAAATAATCTAAACCTCAAAATGATTTATCACAGATCTTGAAATTAAAAAAGGTATAATGATCAAAGTCCCACTCTACGCAACAATTATAAGCAATACTCTTCTCACTGAGCTACATCCACAGCCCTTCTTCAAAAATGGTATCAGTTTCATACTTATATAAAATACTGGAAGACTATTTTGTGGGTCAAGATTTCTTTTTAACAATTTCCTCTAAAAACCATTTTTACCTACCTTACATTTAAGGGTACAAAAAGGAGCCAAATCTAAGATTTCCGGGAACTTTATGTGTTTGTTAACTTTGCGTAGGTTAAAACCAGCCTAAAAAAAGGAGGATTACAGATTGAGTTCTTTTCTGGAAAAGCTGTATAGATTAAGTAACTGTCCCCTCTAATACCCAAAGAACTTCCAACACCCAGCCCTAGTCCTAGCTACCTTTCTAAAGAGACTTCTTCCTCATTGGCTTGTTTCCAGCTAGTGTAGGTTTTTCTTTAAGTACTTCACACTACCAAAACTACTCTGATGAGAGCTCCCTGACTCTGCCCGAGTCACTTCAAATGCCAGATAACTGGTTCAGAGATGCTGAACAATAGCAGACTATTTTCCCGTGAAACACTCTTCAGCTCACTCAATGTTCTAACCATGCTGACACAATTGCTAGTAAGATCCAACCAGTAAGTCAAGCCAATGCTTGACCAGTAAGAGGGAAAAATGCCTATAAGACCCTGGAGGATTTGAAAGTTGTGGTATTATACCAAATCTTCCAGAAAAGATGTGGTCACAAAAATTATGAAAATCCAATAATGTCTTTTTATCACGTCAGTAAAAATAAGATACAATACACAAAACAGAAGAACATTTAAGCTGTAAACCTGTGTTTTTCCAATCTGAAGTTAAGTTTAGGGTAAGATACTACAAATCTTAATGCATTCTAGAAACCTAGGACAGTTTAAATTTCTCCACTTTGACAAATTATGTATTTTTCTAAATTTCCCACATTTTGAAGTAGAATGAAGAAAAAGCAGAAGCAAATACAGAAAGAGATAAAGTAGGCATTACACATGTAAACAAATTAGGGTTATGAGGGTACCTGCTGAAACCTCTTCAAATGGAGAGTGAGGACAGGAGGAGCAAGCGAGACCAGCATCTGCTTCTTTGCATTGGTGTAAACATGTTTCTTCTCACCTACACAAAGGAGAGATGCTAGGCTAGCACCAAAACACTCAGTTTGCTATAAAATCATCTCTAACTCTAAAACAGGATTAATACACTTCTACAGAGAACATGGTAATATTTGTGCTTTAATTAAACAAGAAATCAAGGCTATTTAATTAAACAAAAATAAAGGCTATTTTCTTGGTATAACACAAACTTGGGAACAGTAATTGACTGTGCACGCACTGTATCAGAAGAATGCTATGCAGTAAGCAACACATTTAATTAGGGTTGGAAGTGTGTGTTCCATATCATCAAATCATTTATAAATACCACCACTAAAAAATGTTTTTGAGGGTGTGGGGACTCATGGTGGCACATGCCTGCAATCCCAGTACTTGGGAGGTAGAGGCAGGAGGATGGCAAATTTGAAGACAGGAAGGAAGTGGTTACAGTGTCTCAAAAACCATTTTTAAAAAAGGCTTAAAGTACAACTCACTAGTAAAATGTACAAGGCCCTAGGTTCAATCAAAGACACACAAAAAACTGAGATGTCTCTGAGAACTGGGATATCTGCAAGATGTCTGTAGGTACTTGACATATCTCCCTCTATAAAAAGTCACTAAAACCAGAAAAAACACATTTTAATTCAGACTATCCAACAGGCCTATAGATTTTGGCTTGTTTGCCATTGTCTGCTCTAAAGTAAAATCCCAAAAAGTAATATCACTTAATCTTTGTATATACATGTAAATAAATGACTTTAAAATAAACACCAGTGAAGATCTTTAGCGATCTGTGACATTCTGCCCCCTTTCAATCCCACTTATTCAAACATTAAGAAAATGGGCAAGGCAAGAGGATATTATTAGCATCTCTGTTCCACATTTGATGGAGATTAAAAAAAGAAGCCTGATCCTTTTACGCTGAATGTGCCACATAAGTACACTGAAACTTTAAGTGTGACTTCTTCCTGGGTGTGGAGATGAGGGCCATCACAAGAACTGACAAGGAAGAGAGGACACAGAGACTCAGTCACTGCCAGGATGCTAGGAGAGCAGCCCAGTGAGAAGTTTACCCACAGAAAGAGACAGGGAAACAAGCTGTTCCACTTTGTTGCTGCTAGGTACCAGTGCCATGCCAAAGTTTTTCCTTCTGTTAAAATGCTTACACACAAGGGGGCACTAGTAACTCTCCAAATCCCTGTGACTATAATTCACAAGTATTCTACCTGCAAAATATATACTTTAATATCAATTTTCACAGCAAGAAAACAATCTAAATACCTTTTATGTTAGCCTTTGGTCCATTACCCTGCCGTCTTGTGCACACATCACAAAGCAGTTTATTTGCATCTTGAAGTTTCTCGTTACGGGTGAACTGATACAAGCAATGCTGGATGGAACACTCGGCAGTGCCGAAAGCTTCCCGGTTTGCGAGAGTGCAGAAAGCCGTTTCTGGGTCCTCATTCATGACCTCATACACCTTTGCCGGAGGAGAATGACTGTCATTCACAATCTCTATATTTATCTCATCAGGATGAATAGCAGCATTCAAATGAAGGTTTTTTAAACCATTGGTAATGTCGAGTTCTCCATTGGTACTTTCCTCCAGGATGGCATCATTTAAATCCCTAGTGCATTCTGTAGCAGATGTCAAACTCCCCACATCACCCTCGCTCTTCAGAGCTAGGGCCTCTGGACACTTCTGACTGTCAGCTGTACTCTCTACCATTTTCTCTTGGCCATTCAAATCTTTCTGATTAACCTCAGCTCCAGTGTGTATCCCCTCCTCCTGAGAAACATGGTTGGATTCAATATCCACTTCCACTTCTCCTGGAAGTGCCATTTCCGATTCCTGCTCATTGTCTTCAGTATGGTCAGTGCTACAGATATCATTTAGGTGAAGAACTTTCTCTTGAAGTTTTTGTTGCCTTCGTTGGTTCTGTGAGAAAAGTATTAGAGAGAGACAGGAAAAGAAAGTGCACATACCACATCAGGTTTTGTTGCTTTTCAAACAAATCATTTCATAAGGAGTGTTCGCTTTCAAATTCTGATTTAAAAAATCCCTTTCTTATCAGAGTTCAGATAAATGATAACAAAAAGTTCTTTAGATGAAATCGAGAATAACCACTATTAACATTGGACTACCCTGGAAATAGCGAGAAATGATGCCTCCTCTTGAGAAGTGAGCTAGGCAGAGTTGTGTGACTTAGAACTGAGCAGCCGAGTGGTAGACAGTGGCGGCTCTGCCTACGCGCTGGTGGTGTCCAATGAAAACGGCCCTCCTACATAGGCACATGCTTCTGTATTTGATCCCCAGAGGGTGGAACTGTTTGGAAAGGAAGGGTTAGGAGGTGTGGCCTTTTTGGAGGAGGTGTGTTGCTGAGGGCAGGCAATGAACTTTCAAAAGATCTTTCTCTGCTTCATGGTTATAAGATGTGAGCTTGAGCTAGGCGATGGTGGCGCACGCCTTTAATCCCAGCACTCAGGAGGCATAGGCAAGCAGATCTCTGTAAATTCAAGGCCAGCCTGGTCTACAGATCCAGTTCCAGGACAGCCAGAGCTACACAGAGAAATCAGGTCTCACAACAAACAAACAAACAAACAAACAAACAAACAGGTGTGCGCTCTGAGCTGTTCCTTTGCTCTGCTGTCTGGAGTCTAACCCTCTGAAACTATAAGCCAAATTCAATACTTTCTTGTAAATTGCCTTGTTGCTGGCATACTGTCACAGCAATAAAAAAGAAACTATAGCAATTCTGCATGAAAATGTATCTATGAGTTGTTACTACTAATCAAAGTCTCACTAAAAAGACAACTAACAACTTGTTTTGAATACAGGATAGATGAAAATTCTAAGGAAAAAATGGCTAAAATTTAACCAAGAAGCAAAGAAGCCATATGCACAAGGCCAGAAAAAAAAAAAAATTCCCTACTGAATTCACCTTTCTGTCTGCACAGGGGGACGGGACGGGACTAGGGAAGTGGCTCAGTGGTTAAGAGCTGCTCTTCTGAAGACCTAGGTTCTATTCCAGCATCCTCAGGGCGGCTCACAACCATCTTTAACTACAGTGGCAGGGAATCTGATGCCCTCTTTTGGCCTGTATGGGCACCAGGCATACATGTGGTGCACAGACAGACATGTAAATAAAATTTTAAACAAAACAAAAAATATAGTGCTAACAGCCACCTTCTGCATGCTACTTTTTTTAATTAAAGAGAGCAAGTAAATAAATATAAAATAAATAAAGGAAAGGCATAACTTTCCTTGCAGCTACCCACCTTGGCTTGCTTTTTGGCTTGCTTCTTTGCTTTTTTCTGTATGTGCTTACTTGTCCCTGAAGGAACGTCACTTCTTGTTTTCATGTAGCTGTCGTCTTTTTCTTCCTCGCTGTCCTTATCATCTTCCTCCATCGTCTTTTTCATATTTCTATCATTTATATTTTTCTTACCACTCTGAAAATAAGGAGTAAAACAAAATATTACCACTACTGTTTGGTGAGGAAAAATTTACATAGCCTAATGTTTTACTCCCTTATCATTTTTTTAAAAGACTTCTTTATTTTTTATGTACATTGGGGTTTTGCCTGCTTGTGTGTCTGTGTAAGGACACCAGATCCCCTGGAACTGTAATTACAACAGTTTAAACTGCCATGTAGGTGCTGGGAATTGAACCCAGGTCCTTTGAAAGAGTTGCCAGTGTTCTTAACTGCTGAGCCATTATTCCAGCCCCCTTATCATTTTTAATTTCCACAATATTTGAAAAGTTATATAAAGACAACAATCATCACATGCTGAGAAAATCTGAAACAAAACAGCAAAAAGTCAGCATCAGGGGCTGAAGAGATGGCTCAGCAGTTAGAGCAGCACTCCTGCCAGGTGACTCAAAATCACCCATGTCTCTAGTTCCTGGGTCTCAAAGGCACCTGCAGTCAGGTGCACATACCTCCACAGACAGACAGACACTATCTCAATTAAGCAGTATCACATGTAAATATATTAGAAATAAATGTAATGAATTGTATTGGATACATGCCATAGCATGTAGTATAGACATCCTTTTGTAAATGTGCTTTGTTTAAGTGGTTTCTATATCACAACATAGAATTCCTCTTTTTTTTTTTTTTTTGTGTGTGTGTGTGTGTGTGTGTGTGTGTTTTTATGCATGTAAATGATAGTTTCAGAGAAAGTAAATAAAGTTAGCTTGGTAAGACTTTAATTATTCTCAGTAACAGGGCAAAGGGTTCCTAATTCATATGGACTTGAATAATGATTTATTCGATACTCATTTTTTTAATTTAGAGGTAGGGTTCTTACTCTGTCATCCTTGCTGGCCTAGAACTCCCAACACTGAAATGGCCACCCTTGAATTCAGAGATATGCTTGTCTCTGCCTATGCAGATCTGAGATTAAAGGCGTGATAAACCATATCTAGCAATGTCCTTTTGTATCTTACAACCACTTAAAATGAACCAAATTAAGCCAGGTGGTAGTGGTCGTGCCTTTAATCCCAGCACTTGAGAGGCAGGGGCAGGCAGCTCTCTGTGAGTTCAAGGCCAGCCTGGTTACAAAGCTACACAGAGAAACACTGTCTCAAAAAAAAAAAAAAAAAAAAGAAAGAAAGAAAGAAAAAGAAAGAAAGAAAGAAAGAAAGAAAGAAAGAAAGAAAAAGAAAGAAAGGGGACCAAATTAATATGGTATAAAACTAAGATAATTTCTACTTACTCTTTATGCACTTAAGACTACAAGGGACTTGTGGTCAGCCTTAAACAGTAAAAACAGAGAAAAAAAATACTTCCCTGTGTGTAATACAATCAAGGTAATACCTACAAAAAATTCTAGACATGGCTTTTAAATAAAGAATATAGTGCATTTTTTTAAAGATTTTATTTATTTATTTATTATGCATACAACATTCTGCTTCCGTGTGTATCTGCACACCAGAAGAGGGCACCAGATCTCATAATGGATGGTTGTGAGCCACCATGTGGTTGCTGGGAATTGAACTCAGGAATTCTAGAAGAGCAGTCGGTGCTCTTAACCTCTGAGCCATCTCTACAGCCCATTTTTTTAAATCCTAACATTTATTCCATCTCTAATAGACCCTGGAAAATTTCTTCATGGGCGGGCTGGTAATACATACATCCTTAAAAAGTATGAGGGTGTTCCTCATAAAATCTAAGGAAGGCAAATAAGTAAAATAAAGTAAACCAGTAAATAAGCAAATAAATTATTTGATAAAATAAAATAATCTTACCTGATCATCTAAAACTGGGAGAGACAAATCAAGGAAAGATTCATGTACCAAGGAGACCTTAACCAAATAAAGAGGCAATGTAAGGAAAAGGGAAAAATTCATATTAAATCTTACTACCAGATCATCCGCACCCTGGAAAGAAAGACACTCACACTGAGCATTACCTATGAAGATTCCTTTCCCACCACCAGGGAGGAAGGGGAGAAGGCAGGATTTAATAAGCAAAGGATTAAGAAAATTTGAAATAAAAAAATTACAGAATGTTGAGGACCTTCAACTGGAGAAGATATTAAAATTACTATAATTTATCAAAGTAGGGGTGCTGTATTTCCAGTGAAGAACCATATCCTGTGAGGGCTGGGCATGGAGGCACACACCTGTAATCCCAGCACTCAGAAAGCTGAGGCAGGATGCATCCTGAGTTGTGTTCCCAGCCAGCCTGGGATACACAGCAAGACCTCATCTCAGAACAAACCAACACCACCACATTGACTCAGAGACTTCAGTTGCAGAAGGGGATTGAGATTAACTGTCCGCAGTAAGTGCTCTGCTCGTGCTTAGCTAAGTCCACCTGGCAAGACACACACTTACAGTCCTGCACTCCTCACACATGATTGTACTAGTTAGCTCGCCACCAAAGATGCGGTCCACAAAACTTGGGATTGTCTTTTTCTTTTCATATTCTGTAACAACAACAAAAATTACAATTATTTCTTTAAATTAATTGAGAAAAGTTTAAATTGCTTATCTAAATTTTCATATTTAATATTCTGTCCCTAAACATCCTTTCCACTATTCATAATTATGTGTTGAATTTGTAAGCTGTGGAAATTTGCAGTTTATATTCTACCACCAAGCAAACAATTAACACAATCAACTTGTTATAAATATAAAAAAGTATAACTGTTCTTATCTAAAGTCTATTTATTAGTAAGGAACAAGCTACAAGTCAGTGAGACTTTCTGTTATTGTATCAGTAAAATGACAATATCACACTCTGCTAGCTGACACTACCAGCCTTGTTCCAGCATGGACGCTTGAATACTACAGTACTGGTAAGAAAACGCAGTTTGGAGAAAGAAAAGAAAATGCGTAACTTGGCTTATGAACTCTAAACCTAGACTTTTTGTAATTAAAAACAAAATACCCTTTGAACTATCAGGCACAATGACCCCTTTGATTTTCTACAGTCCTAGCAATACTTTTGACATGTTTACAGCCAGTATTTTTAATATCTAATCACTTAATTTTCAAAATTCATGAAATTCATGGTATGTGCCCATATGCAGAAAAACTGTTACAACAGATGTCCAGTTAGCACTATTTGGTTACTGGCCTAGCTCTACAGGATGCCAAGGAGGCAGAGTTGTTATGAGCTGACTGGAACCTGAGCTTTACAATACTATATCCCTTAGTCACCATGGCCACTTACACTTAACACAAATTAAGTAAAAATCAAAGTGTAGTTCTTGCATTTCATCAGTCATGTGTCAAATACTCAGTGGCTACATTAGGAAGTAGTGTCTCTGCAGGAGAATCCTGTCAGCACATTAAGTCCGATGGACAAAGCCAAGTGTGAGGCTCTCGCCCATAATTCCAACATTCAAGAGGCTAAGGCAGAGAGATCTGTGAGTTTGAGACCAGTCTCACCTAGAGTAAGACCCTCTCCTAAGTCCTTAAATGACACACAAGTGCTAAGCCAGCTTTACAATTAATAATAAGCTATTGATAAGTCAAATTAGTGTCTATCATTTACTGTTTGTTAATTACAATTCAATTTCAGAAAAACAAAATTGTAATGTTATCTTAATTTCATCTTTATAGATCTCAATAAATTAATGCATTAAAAGAATATTTCACAAGTTAAACTTCTCCAAAATACTGACCACTGGAGGGCCAATTAATTTTTAAAACTCATGATGACATGGATAAACTGTGTTTAAAATAATTCTGGGATTCACATATATGTGCCAGGAATCTTCTCCTAAGGTACAGAAGAATTCAACTATAGTGTTTTAATTCAAAAAGTCAGACATTACCTTTAACTTTATTTTTTACTTCTTCATCCAATTTTTCAGTAGAATTACCAAATGCTTTAAGAATTCCTTTACTCACTCTCTAAAAGTAATAAAATGAATATATATATACTATTAAATTTTAAAGTTATTTTCCTTAGAAAATATGTAATAAATTCAAGATGTAGCTCCCTGAATTTACTGACATAACGGCATTTTCAAAATTAATTCAAGGAGCTAAGAAAAATTATGCCTATTAAGCCTATAAAGCAAACTTCTGAATACAGGTAAGGTCTTAGCATTTCAAAACCTTCAACCTATTCAACACTGCTTTTCAGAACATGCCACTACCTCAACAGGACATTGAGATACTTAGTGCTAGCGAGGGCACACCACAGTTACAAGAACCAGCTCTAACACTTCCTGTCTTGCTGTGTCATTACTGAGTGACCTGAACTAAGCTTGGGACATTTCTACACCAACCTATGGGGTAAGAAAATAATCCACTTCATAGGATGGCTGCAAGAACTAGGTAAGATAATTCATACGAAACAGAGAAGTGCCTGGAATAAGTGCAGAATTAAATGAATTTTTACCACTGTTACTAATGCAATTAATTAAATTCATACTTCCAAACTGCATTATATATCCTGGTAATTAACTAAAGTTACTGGTTATAAAAACCGTCCCCAGACTCTTAGTAAAATGAAAATGCTTCCCAGATTCAGCACTTGTATTAAAACAGACTCAGAAAGAATGTGCTGCAACAAGGACTGTCTGGTGAAAATGTTTCCCAGTGTTCTGCATCTATCCTGGGGGACAGTGTAACTCAGCCCTTAAAGACGGTATTGCTGCAAGTATCCCGTAAATGAAAACATCTTGATTAACAGAACCATTTTAATCCTCTTCACTTATTCTAATGAAGAAGCATATTGGCTGGAAAACCTGGTATAAGTAAATGTCTAAAAGCACAATGGCCTCTGTGACTGGCAGGAAATGGCAGGCGAGCCCATGAGATTACAATACAGGATTCTCAGAGTATGCTAACTTGGTGTTCTTCCGCTCTCATCCCATCCAGTAAGTATCTAAGTAGCTCCTGGCTGTCTTGTTGCTGGTACCCTTTAAAACGTGTTGCCCTGAAGAAAAAGAACAGAAGAAAGAAAAGCACTGATGAGTTTACTCCTTTACAAAGATAATTTTAAAGTCCTAGAATTATATCCCATGTAATAGTATCATCCTGAGGCAGATTTAATTATCACAGGAAACATGTTGCTTTAAATTGGAATGAAATATGTGTCTATTCTGTTGGTTCTGATGCTCTCTGCATCTTACTGATGCACTGAAAGCACAAGCAAGTGGATACTCACTTTTTACAGACCTGAGAAAAGAGCTCTTTAGGAGTCACAATTCGCTTTTTGTTCTCTTGCATCTCATTAAGAAACTGGCTCATGGCTAAAGTAAGAGGACCTGGAGGCTCAAGGTTTACTTCTAAAGGTTCCTAAAAATAGAAATAAAAATTATGTCACTCAAATGTTAAGAGTCATTTACTTACCAAAATGTAACAAGCCAATGAATGATATTGATGGAGCTGCCAAATGTAAACATCCAAAATTTATACCATATAGAGATACAGAAACTAGCTGTTCAAAAATTTAGCTCTGGGCCAGGAAAAGAGCTCAGTGATTAAAGTACTTGCTGAGCATGCCTGACAACCCGAGTTCAACCCCCAGAAATTGTTGAAGGTGGAAGGTTAAGAATCTACTCCATGAAGTTATCCTCTGACCTCCACATGCACAGCTTAGACATACACACCACACACACACTCACACACACATACCTTACATGGACACCTCACACATACACAACACACACACACACACACACACACACACACACACACACACACACACACCTCATACAAATGATAATAATACATTGGGGGGGGGGTTGAGACAGGGTTTCTCTGTGTAGCTTTGGAGCCTATCCTGGCACTCGCTCTTGTATACCAGGCTGGCCTCGAACTCACAGAGATCTGCCTGCCATGTGCCACCACTGCCCGGCTGATAATTATTTTTAATGGAAAACTGAGCTTTATCTTAGTTTTGAATGGATAGGAACTTATGACCTAAGAATTAAGAAAGCAAAGACAAAATATATCTAGTAACTGTAGAGAAAGTAAAATTTATCTGACTACATAGCACTTAGGTCACACTGAAAATGTCAAAAACAACAGTGCAGGCCTGAGCTTCACAATTATCAACATTCTTAAGATGGTGGTAGAAAACATACACACTCACACCAAATATGGCAAGTTCATAGCAAGCAAGCAGAAAGTTCTTTTAACAGTTATTAGTTCTAACTGTTTATCTTAGACTGAAATAAAACCAAAGAAAAAAGTCAGAGATGAGTTTTAATTCCTCAAAACAACTTGGAACATGAATATTTACAAAAAAGATAATTGTAAGACAATTTTTATTTATTTATTTTTAACATTTATTTTGTGTATAGAAGTAGGTATATATGCTGTGCTGTGGCAAGTGTGGAAGTCAGAAAAAAAAACCTGGGAGTGAGTTCTTACCTTGTACAACGTCAGGCCTAAGGGTGGACTCAGATCATCAAGTGGGAGTGAGTTCTCATCCCCCACCATGTCAGTCTCAAGGGCCTGTCAGCCAGTGACTTTAACTGCCACCAAGGGGTCTTCCTGGGTCAATTGGAAAATCTAGCTTAGCATGGCAGCACACACTCCAATCCCAGAACTGGGAAGGCTAAAACAGAGGCCTGCCAAGATTTGCGGTACAAGGGGACTGTCTTCAAGTGAGTAAGAAATGGGTGTGGTGGCGCACCCCTCTAATCCCAGCACTTGGGAGGCAGAGGCAGGTGGGGTTCTCTGTGAGTTCAACGCCAGCCTGGTCTCTGTGAGCTCCAAAGTGAGACCCTGTCTCAAAAATAAAAATTATAAAGTTAAATTGGACCAAATACATACTGTTAGTGCCAGATCAGGTGGCTCTATTTTCACAATTGTTCCAGACATTTTCACTTCTTTTAGTAGTTCTCTAAGCACTGGTGTTTGTGACAAATTCTACAATGCAGGATGGAAACAAAATGAGCAGTTACTTACATAACCAAGTCATTCAAACAGTTAAGTGTTTATTCTACCAAAACTGAAAACCACAACCAACAGTGACTCTTCATTACTTCTCTACCTAGAGAGGAAACATTACAACACACTCTTCGCCCCCTCTCCATGGCTCATGTCACTTCTGCTATGGCTGGAATGTAAGGACACACTGGTAAGCACTGGCAGTAATAGAGTTTTAAGCAATTACTCTGAATAGACAGGAATTTACACAGGGAGGATATAGCCTGAGGGAAGAAGAGAACTTTGTCACCTGCATAACGGCATTGAAGAAACAAGTGTTTCCCAAGTTACTGAGTCCTTTCACAATCATCTGGGAAGCAGAGTCCATGGGAATGTTTTCTTTAGCCATGTTTTCCGTTTTCTCTTTCTCTTGTTCATTTTTACTGTCTTTTTCCAATTTTTTATTTTCAAGTTCAATATGTCCATTATCTTTCTCTGCTTTAAAAAGGAGAAAAAGAAGATTTGGCAAAGTATAGAATATGTCCATGCCAAATGTAAAGCTCATTTAGAATACTGTACTAGAATTTTTTATTTTAACTACTATCAATTACTGGAATCAATTTGGCTGATATTTAATAAGTATTGGTAAACTCACAGAAGTGATAAACATTCAGAACTGATGATATAAGGCAAGTCTGAAAGTGTAAAAGAAGCATATGCTTTGGTATAAAATTGTCCCTTTAGTACATAAATATTCTTCATACTGGAATGTATATGACTATGTAGAATTAGGACACACAACAACAATGTAAACGTATTATGTTCAAATGAATTCTACTAACCAAAAATCAATTCTGGTATAAATAACTCTGTCTTGAAAAAGATAATTGTTAACACAAGTATCTAAAGAATAAACTTAAAGCAAACGCTGCACACCATGCCAATTCATTTGCTTCTCAGAAAGTATCTAAGAACCTGACTGTTAGAAAATGCCACAAAAGGAGCTAGGGATGTAAGTTAGAAGGGTATCCGCTGCCAAGCATACATGAAGCCTAGGGTTTGATTCCTAGTACCTCAAAAAACCAAAGAGTGGTGTTGCATGTCTGTAAGCCATGTGATAACTTGAGAGGTGAAGACAGGAGGGTCAAAAGCTCAGTGTCATCCTTGACTACATGTAAGGTCAGTAAGGGCTACAGAGGACTCTACCTCTAGCCCGACATGGTGGCACACGCCTTTCATCCTAGCACTTGGGAGGCAGAGTCAGGTGTACCTAGGTAAATTCCAGGCTAGCCAGGGTACAAGAGACCAGAGTCTCCAAAACAACAGAAGACAACCTCTGTCTAAAAACCAGTGTGTGTGCATGTGTGTTCATTTTATTTAATAGAGAGACTGAAAATTTTCTTTTTCAAAATATACCACTAAATACAGCATAATTCAGTCTATAGGCATTCCCTGGAAGCCTGCTTCCCACACCGGCCAAGAAATGAGGTGGGCAATCTTGACTCTCCTTCCTACCCTCCAATTCTGATCCCCTAATCTTGTCCCCAGCTTTGTGGGAGACCACCACCCTGGCCTCTCTGCCCCCGTCCCCAGGGTCTAGGGAGACCTTCTACAGCCTCCCTCCCTCGTCTCAGCCTGATAACAGCAGGCGGCACTTAGGCAAATGGCCAAGACAGCCAGGGATCAGGTGGGTGATCTTTACTCTCATCCAGTCTTCCAACTCCAGTTCTCCAGTCTTATTTATCCCTAGCTTCTTAGCAAAGCCTCTGCTCTGGCCTCTCCTCACTCTTGCCCATCCCCAGAGGACTACAGACCTCAGAGCACACCTCCCCTTTCCTGCCTCCTGCGGAACCTCTCATACCATCCCCTTCTACCCCAACCCTATCCTGTGTCAACTCTCAATACCTATAAACACTTTCAACCCGACAGGTCACAGAAGTACTCCCTGTCAGACAACCCACAGCCACCACAATCTCCTGCAATTCCAGAGCACAGGGCCTGCAGGGCTCTGCACCAGATGAGGCCCCTGTAGCAACTCAGAGTATAAGTAGACTCCACCTGACCCAGAAGCTATCTCCAACTGATAACCACTCGAAAATGAAAAGTCAGCCTCACTGGGGAAACACAGACCATGCCAGCGGTAGGTGACCAACACAAAATGAACTCAGTGGCATCTTGGGAGGTTCTTTGTCTCCCAATGCTTTATCAGAGCTTGTTTCTGCCCCCTTACAGATCCTTTGAGATTCTATTATGAATGTCTAGTTTTGTGTTTTTAGGACATTTCTGTATATGTGAACATGTTTCTGCATCTATGTGTTTCTTGTGATTATCTTCTAGATGTTTTTCTTATGTTTGTTTTGTCCTTTTCCAATTTGTTCTTGTTTTACCTTATTTTATCATTATTATTTAGATTCCTATTGTTTCCTAAGGGAAGAGAAAGGGTGCAGATTGGATGGGTGGAGATGTGATGGGAATCTGAGAGGGGTAGGGAGTTGGGAGAGGGGAAACTGCAATCAGAATAATTGATCCAAAAAAACTACTTTCACGCTGGAGAGATGGCTCAGAGGTTAAGAGCACTGGCTGCTCTTCCAGAGGTCCTGAGTTCAATTCCCAGCAACCACATGGTGGCTCAAAACCATCCGTTATGAGACCTGGTGCCCTCTTCTGGTGTGCAGATATACATGCAAGCAGAATAATGTATACATAATAAATAAAATCTTTTAAAAAAACCTACTTTCAGTAGAAATAAAATAGAAAAAAAGAAAAACATTAAGATTCCATCACACACACACACACACACACACACACGCGCGCACGCGCGCACTTGCACAAACACAAACATACTCACTCACACATGGTCTATAGTAAATTCTGGGCCAGAGTTATGAGAGCAGTGCCTACTTCCTTTGCCCTTCAATGACCTTAGTCCAAGCCCTTTAATCACATGACTAGATCACTTCTCACATCCTGTTTAATTGTAACACCAAAAATAGCTTCTCAGCTTAAAATGAGTCATAGCTAATATTACCTGCTATATGCAGTACTAGAGGTGACAAACTAACTGGATGTGGGGTCATACACCTGTAATCCAAGTAACCAGAGGCTAAGGCAGGTGACTCACAAACTCAAGGCCAGCCTTACCTACAGAAAGATATGGTCTCAAAAGGTAAATGAATGACCAGGCTGTGGTGGCCAATGCCTTTAATCTCATCACTGGGGGTGGGGGGGGCAGAAGTAGGTAAATCTCAGTGAGTTTGAGGCCAGCCTGGTCTACAGAGTGAGTTCCAGAACAGCTAGGGCTACAGGACAGCTAGGGCTATTACACAAAGAAATGCCATCTCAAAATATAATAATAACAACAACAACAACAACAACAAAGTAAATGAATGGTTCAGTGTGCTGGTGTGCATCTTTAATCCTAGAATTTGAAAGGTGGAGACAAGAGGATTCCTGTCAATTCAAGGTCAGCCTGGTCTACAGAGCAAGTTCCAGGATAATTATGATGAAAAACAAAGAAAAAGAAAAAGGAAAAGGAAAAGGAAAGAGTGAGCATGTAAAAGGAAAAGGAAAGAGCGAGCATGTAAAAGGAAAGAGCGAGCATGTAAAAGGAAAAGGAAAGAGCGAGCATGTAAAAGGAAAAGAAAGAGTGAGCATGTAAAAGGAAAAGGAAAGAGTGAGCATGTAAAAGTATCTACACAAATGGCCGTCACTATACTATACCATTAGGAAACGCATTGCTTTACCTGGCTTTGGAGTTGTAGTGCCAGCTTGTTTTCTAACATAATCGACCACTTGGCCCAATCGGTTTGAACTACAGTATTTGACTTCCTCATCACACTTGTAACACCTATAACCAGAGAGAAAAATTGACAAACTGACAACGACAACAGGGAGAGACAAATCATTTACTCTGGAGAACCAATGATGTTTAACTGACAAATTATTTTAGTAAAATAATGCAAGTAGGACTGACAATGGCTCACTAGATAAAAGTGCTTGCCTCAAAATCCTGACAACCTGAGTTCAAACCCCAGAACCCAGTGGAATTGAGAACTGATCCTTGAAAGTTGTCCTCTGTCTTCCACACACGCGCTGTGGCCAGCCTAAGACTGCACAAGGTTGTCCTCACATACGCACATACACATATAACACAAACACATCACGGACATAATCATCTAAGAAATATATAGAAACGGAAAATAAAAAACTGTTTTCTGGAGGGTGGGAGAAACAGCTCAGCAGTTATGAGTATATACTGCTTTTCCAGAAGACCCAAGTTTGGTTCCCAGCACCCAGGATGGACAGCACACAACCACCTTTAATTCCAGCTCTGGGAATCCTGTAACTTCTGGCCTCTGTAGGTCCCTGCACTCATGAGCCAAATCTACACATACATACATACATACATACATACATACATGCATGCATACATACACACAAATATATGTATGAACACAGGTTAAAAAAATCTTTAAAATGTGCTCTCTTTAATACAACTAGGTGTATATTTTAAGTCTGATTTATTAAAAAAAAATTCACTACAATTATACTGCCTGGAAATTCCAAATTCAGGGTACATCATTAAAATCAAAAGGTGTTTTTTGATGCCCCCTCCACCCCCACCCCCAGCCATGAGGTTCTAGGAAGGGAACATAAGGACTAGACAAGTGCTCTGCAGCTGATTTGCACTCTCAGTCCGTTACGTATGGTCTGGTCTGGTCTGGGGAGACAGCTCAGTGTGTAAGAGCACTTGCTATACAGCAAGAGGATCTGGGTTTGACTCCCTATGCACCTGCACTGCCTGTAACTCCAGCATTGTCCAATGGAGCCAAACCAACGAACTAAACAAACAAAGAGGGGACTTCATGGAGACTGTCCCAAGGCCGTAAGGTGGCAAGCAACAGAGGAGGCCACCATCTGGTCTCTACAGAAGCAGCATGCACACTCTCATGCATGCATTATAGTGCACACAGCTTTTGTACTGTACATTATTTACACTATAGACTTATGTCAGCAAAATTAATGAATTTTACAAGTGACATAAGATATTCAGTGAACAAAGATGGCTTTTAATGAAATAAAAATGTTCTAATAATGTTACAATTTAGGAGACACAGCATAATGGCCTGACAATGGTTTTACGGAAGTTAATTACCCTTTGAGTACATTCTCACTGATTCTGAAATTTGTCCTTGCTGCCCACCTTTAAGCTAAACACACCAGCACAAGAAAAAGGAACAAAGAGTGATGATCCCTGTGTCTTCCTTCCATGCACTTGTTTTGTCTGTGCAGTTCTAAGAGACAAATGAGTACGAGTTCAGTTTTCTTTTTTTAAAATATTTCCCAGTCTCATTGTCTAGTACTTTGAATAGTGTCTAGTCAATCGGCACAAGAGTTGAAGCTCACCAGACGCTCCAGTTGTCCAAACTAAGCACGAGGTAGTGAGGCTCAGATCTTGGTGTCGAGTAGTGCTTCAAGGCGTGCTGCTCCTGAGAATCTCTGCCACAGCCCTAGGGAGTCATCATCATGAGTCAGCGTGTAACCCACAGGGAATGCTAGGGCAGCGAAGATGGCTCAATGGGGAAAACCTGAATTCGATGCCCCAGGACATATTCCTTCCAGCTGTCTTGTGACTTCCACTGGTACACCTGGGGCAATACCACCCCTTACACACACAAATATGCATGCAAAATAAATAAAAATGTAAAAAAAAAAAAAAAAGTAGACTCCACAGAATCGAGATTTTTTCCAGAAACTCAAATTTCCATTGGCAACTGAGGATATTCAAAGAAAAGTGTATTTTATCACTAAAATGACTTCCCTTCCAACTCCTTGTACTTTCCAGTCCTCATTAAAACCACATGAACACAGTGGTAGTACATTGTGCAACAAGACCCTGGGCCTGTCCCCACCACACCCACCCACATAAATCAGATCAGCTCTGGACTACACAAGAGCCACTGAGAAGGTTCTCTCCAGCTTCTTCCATCACATGCATATTTTTCAACTTAATAGTCATAAAGCAATAGTCTTTTTTATGTACTGTTCAACTCAAAAATATGAGTTGTTCTCTAAACTCCTGAACAGTACCTCCCCCAGCCTCCTTGCCAGTTAACTCCCATGTTCTCTCCTATTTGGCTAGAATGTACTTGATGCTTTCGTAATGGTAGAATTTGGTTTATAGTATTCCTTTAGTCTTGTAATCCTTTACATCACTGCCATCTAAACAAATCCTACCCATGGACCCTGCTTCAAAAGCCTAGGCTTATCCATTTGAGAAAAAACTATATCCTCTCCATACAAAATTTCCAGAATTTTGGGGATCTGAGAAGGGTGCCAGTGGGTTTGTAGAAATGACTAGACAAGGGCAATACAACACACCCATATGATACTGCAACTATTTGTACTTTAACTGTGGATGAGCTGTCACGGGCCATGATATAAATAAATACAGCAGATGACAGCTAGTATTCAATAGGTCAACCTACCAGATGGATAACTCTCTGATGGGAAGCCCTACTTGGCAAGGCCATGGGGTCACTGACTCTAAATGACTGTTGTTTCTGTCTGTAGTTTTGCTCATGTGCCAGCTGCAGGTGTTTTCCCACCGCTTGTGTGTCTATCTCATGCATATACTCCATTCTCCTGGGTACACATAGCTGTGGATAGTCAGGAAGATGATTTCTGCATAGGCTGTATGATTCTCATGAACAGAAATAACACTAGGATATATTTCATTACTCAGACTAACATAGGAAAGGAATAGTATTCTCAGTCACAAAGACAGCTAATTTTAGACTTCAGAACAAATTCAAAGCAAAGTGGTTGCCCTGGAGATGAATATTGGTTGCTCCTGGAGACAAATACATGAGGACAATTTTCTAGTGCTTATTACTGATCTGAGGTCAAGTACAGAGCAACTTTAGTAGACACAACTTTCTCAGCAATGGACTTTCTGCATGTACTCTCCCAACCTCAAGGTTCAGTCAACGAATTATTTATTAAGTTTAAGTTCTGAATTTCAATGTCTCTTTCTGTCTGGGAATGCTGACCACTCAGAGCTACGTACTTACTTTACTCACTGGCCAGTCAGCATGGCCTCCCTAGCCTGAGACAAACTGTGATCAGTTTGGCTGTTTCTTACTATTTACTCAAGAAGCTCTGTGTAGCTGGACGGTGGTGGCACATGCCTTTATTCCCAGCACTCCAGAGGCAGAGGCAGGTGGATCTCTGTGAGTTCGAGACCAGCCTGGTCTACAAGAGCTAGTTCCACGACAGCCTCCAAAGCCACAGAGAAACCCTGCCTCAAAAAACCAAAGTGCTGTGTACCCCTGAAAACATGATTCATATTTGTCCAGAGGCTTTTGCTGAGAGAAGTAGGAGAGAAAATATGAGGTAGGTGTGTGTGTGTGTGTGTGTGTGTGTGTGTGTGTGTGTACTGAAAGGGAGATGCGTAGCTAGCTGAATGTGCAGAAGGAGAAGTATGAGAGGTGGAGAGAGAAGTGTTATATGGCTGTTTGTAAAGAGATGAAGCTGTGTGGAGACTGAAAGATTTTCAGAAAGGGATATTTTAGGTTGAAATAAAAGAGAAGGTCACCACCAGGAAAGCATGTGCTTGCTCCATTTTTCTTAAGTTACCATCAAAAAGTGTGTGTTTCCTATTTGCCCTCAGACAGAAATGTCTAGTCTTCAGATAGAGAATTTTCAAGATGCAGTAATGAAGAAAGTTACCTTCAGAACTTGTGAGCCTTCTTCTAAAGATCCTCAGATAGAAAACCCTCACTACTTTGAAGGCTCATAATCAGCTGGCAAGAGAACATGACCTATGTCCACTGGCATCAGGCAGCCAGACTATTTCTACATAAGATCTACTAAGGCAAACTCAGAGCTCCCCAAAATCTCACATTTATTAAAATCCAAGCATACCTGATGGCCACATTTAAGACACAGCCACACTGAAGGGTCTTCTGCCTCCTCCTCAGGGCCTTCTTTTACTTTATTGTCAGTCTTACAGTCTTGGCAGATATTCCACTCCACATTCGCTAAGGCTTTCTTCAAGTTACCTTGTTCCAACCCTTTCCTAAGGTGTCTGCACATTGGTTCTATTGAAAAAAAAAAAAAAAGAGGGGGCAATACATAAGATCCAACCTAGCCTTTTATTGTTAATACTGAATGTATACAAATTGCACCATTTAATTTACTCTATGAATAAGCTTTCAGAACACTCATCATCCATCCGGACTGACATTTGAATATCTCACGATCATGTAAGAAAGACACCTGTGAGTGGTGGTGGTGGTGCTAAGTCAGGACAGGGCTGTCACCCGAGCTACATGCCCTCAAAAACAGGTCCAAGGAAGACTATGTCAGTGGCATGAGCAGCACTTTCCTATGTCCTGTTCTTTCTGGTACAGGAGAGGCTGGGACCTTACACACTGGACAAAACACTACCTCCGAGTTACACCCAAACTCTTCTAAAAGAAATTTAAAATTGACTTTTTGAAGACTTATTTTTTCTGTGTACATGTGTGAATGTGTATGGGTGTGCATGCAGAGCTAGCCCACAGGACCAGGACATTTGTGGGAGTCCTGGCTTGTTATGTAGGTGCTGCAATCCAAACTCCAGTCCTTATGACTGCACAGCAAGTACTCTTGACCATTTAAGCCATCTCTTGAGAACAGAAGCTTTGTTGTGATGTCCCAATATATAATATAATAATATATTATATATATCATAAATATAATCATATCTATAAATTCATTTCCATTTATCTGGCTATTTTCATTGAAGTAAGGCCTATTATCATACATCTATTTTATTAACCTTTGAAGGACAGGAAACCAAGTTCTTCACTCTCTCCATAACATACCCATTATAGCCCAGACACTATACTAGTTCCCAGAGAACCTAAAAGTAACCAAGCCACACTCCTTTTTGGGCAGCTCATTCCATCAGGAACAGAAACTAAGGCAATGTATACGAATTCCTCAAACTGACTATCTGACACAGAAGAAAAGTCTAATTCCACAAAATTTCAAGAGGTAAATAAGATGAAGTGCTAAAAATATTTACAGTAATCAAAGTTTCTGATACTGATTAAACATATCTTGTAAACTGTTTTATATATATATATATATTCATCTCATTTAATCCTCACAATTACCCAGAAGGAAGACAAACAGAAAACTTATGACAAACAGAAAACTAAGTATGTAAGACCAAGTAACTACTGAATTACTACACTAGAATTTGGAGTCAAGTCCTTTTAACCTCATAACTCACACTGAAAACTATGACCTCAAATAGTGAAAGGCAACCAGGGTGGTGGTGCACACCTTTTAATTCTAGCACCGAGGATGCAGAGGCAAGTGGATTCCTGGTAAGTTTAGGCCAACCTAGTCTACACATGGAATTCCAGGCCAGCAAAAACTATATAAAAGGACCCTGTCTCAAATAAATAAATACATAGATATGATAGACAGAGAGTAGGTAGGTGGCTGGATGGATGCATGGGTGGATCGAGTGAACTGAAGACTAATCCCCATATAAAAGTGTGTAAAAAATGTGTGCTATCTCCCTAAATGGTGGAGTGATACACTGTACAAAAATGACAGCCAGACTTGAGACTGGAAATCAGGTTAGGGACAAGTGATTAAGGGCTTTGGAATGAAGGGCTTGAGATGTTTGATGGAAACCAGTGTCTTAGAGCCAACCAAGCAGCACAACTGGCTTCCTGTCCAATGAACACACATCAAGATGTTAACACAAATGCAAATAAGAAAAACCACTGAATCCCAGAGAAGAAGAATCCTTTAAAACATCAAATGAGCAAAGAGTTTTACAACTGAAACTGACCAATACTGGTAAGTGTTCAGGAAAACAGGCATTTCATTGTGCTATTACGGACCACTATTGTTCCACTGAAATAACAGAAGTTAAAAAGATTTCTACATCTGTAACAGTAAAGAAGTGGCTAAATGAATTATAACATGTGCAGTCATGGTCCTCTATATCAATAAAATATCCATAGTGAATGTAAGGCTGGAGAGATGGCTCAGCAACAGTTAAATGTACTCACTACTCTTGCAGAGGACCCAGGTTCAATTCCCAGCACCCACATGGAGTCACAACTGTGTGTAAATCCAGTTCCAGGGAATCCAATGCTCTGCTCTCTCTCTTCTAGCCTCCCAAGGTACCAGGCAGACATGTGATGAAAAAACACACATGCCAGCAAAACACCCATTAACAGAAAATAATAATTTAAAAAGATGAATATAGAGGACAAATGACACATACAACAAATACTAAAATAGGGCCAGCCTGATGTGCAAGACTGATGGCCTGAGTTTGATCCCCAAAACCCACAGTGGCAGGAGACAAGCTAATCCTGAAAGTTGTCCTCTGACCTCCACATTCACACTAGGAACGGAGGCTCTACCCCTCCTCTCTAACACATATACATACCACACACACATACAATAATAATAATATCTAAGCTGGGTGTGGTTGTGCATGTATTAATCTTAGCACTTGGGAGGCAAAGGCAGGCAGACCTTGGTGAGTTCAAGGCGAGCCAGAGCTACATAATGAAACCACGTCTTAAAAGAAAAGGGCTGGAGAGATGGTTCAGTGGTTAAGAACACTGGCTGCTTTTCTAGAGGAGCTGTGGTTCCAATCCCAGCACCCACACGGTGGCTCACAAACATGTCAAACTCCAGCTGCCAAGAATCCAATGCTCTCTTTTGACCTCCACAGGCACTCCCCAGATGTGGTGCACAAGACATACATGCAGTAAAAAGATCTATAAACATAAAATTAAAAAATTTTAAAAATAAATAAACAGGGTTGGAAAGATGGGTCAGTGGTTCAGAGTACCTGTTGCTCTTCCAAAGAACCTGTGGTTCCAAACCCAGCACCCACGCAGCAACCAACAACCACCACTAACTACAATTCCAGAGGCTCTGATACCCTCTTCTGGCTTTTACAAGTACTGCGAGCATATGGCACACAGACATACAAGTAGACAGTAATATAATAAAAATAAATAGATATTTAAAAATAAACAGTACGACCCTGATTACATAACAATGCACATATCACATACATATCATCTCGGGTGCGGGAGAGAAAATTCAGCAGTTAAGAGCAATGGCTATTCTTCCAGAGGTCTGGGTTTGGGCCCCAGTGCCTACATAGTGGCTCACAGAGTATATGATGCACTCATCTGGCCTCTGTGAGCACCGCATGCACACGGTGCAGACATACATACAAGGAAAAACACCCAGCACTGTGGAATATTCCTTTACACTGTGCGGATATGTGGCACTCTGATTGGGTTAATAAAGAAGCTGACTGGCCAATAGCTGGGCAAGTACAAGTAGGCAGGACTTGCAGAAAAAAGTGTGAAGGAGAGGAGGACTCTCAGAATCAGGAGATGTGGGGAAGAGATGAACTTTTCTACTAAGAAAAGGTATTGAGCCACGTGGCAGAGAGTAGATAAGAAATATGGGTTAATTTAAAATGTAAGAGTTAGCTAGTAACAAGCTTGAGCTATTGCCCGAGTATTTATATAATAAGCAGCCTCTGAATAGTTAAGTGCAAGCGGCTGGTGTGACACAGAGAAACTCCACCTGCACAATGTACGTACAAATAAATGTTATAGAAAATTTAGTTAGGTATAGTAACAGGCTTTAACAACAAATGGTAAAATATACCTGCAGATTCAGAGGAAGCCTTAACTGGAACACTTTTCCCCTTTGTTCGTTTCTTTCCCATGTTGGCACTTCATGGATTGCTCACTGATACAAAATTACAATCTAGAAAGCAAGATAAACTCAGTTTGATCAAAAAGACAAAACATGAAAGAAAAGATGGTTTATATGGTTTAGAAGATAAAAATTAAGTGAGTCGCCGTGCGTTGGTGGCGCACGCCTTTAATCCCAGCACTCGGGAGGCAGAGGCAGGTGGATCTCTGTGAGTTCGAGACCAGCCTGGTCTACAAGAGCTAGTTCCCAGACAGCCTCCAAAGCCACTGAGAAACCTTGTCTCAAAAAAACAAAAAAAAAAAAAAAAAAATTAAGTGAGTCACATTGAAGGCTTTGCATGTCTCTTGTAGTTCACAGCTCAGACGCACCACGGGGCTATACCATCAAACTTTTAATAGTAACTCTCAAGTGCATAGCACTGATGGCCTATTATGTCGCTGACAAACCCAGTTTGAATCCTATAGCTAATCGACCTACACATTAAATCTTTGTCTTTTACTTGAAATTCTAAAATTAGAAAATATCAAGAGTGTTAAAAGAACTTACAAGTCTGTCTTGAAATAGTGATTTTGAGCTGTATTTTATATGCTTGAGAGTAACTTATTAAGGCTGAAAAAAGCTGTTTTGACCTGAGATGTTAATTAAAAGTTTGGTTGCACAAATGGGTAGTATCAGCAGAAAATGTTTCCACTGACTTCCTTCTAATAGGTGTTCTAACACTAAACTACAACCCAGCCCTACTTCCACTTAATTCTAATCTTACTTTCATCGACATCTAGCATAAAGCGTTAGAAATAAATATTCCTTTAGCTTTTGATAGTGTTATTAAGGATATTCAAGACATCTGTATTAACAGAGAGAGAGAGAGAGAGAGAGAGAGAGAGAGAGAGAGCGCACCAAGTGAAGTAATTATCCTCTCCAAGGAAGATCTTCGTCCAGCTTTTTGTCCTTTTCAGTGCTGGATATAAATCCAAGCCTTGTGCATACTGGGAAAAATACTAGGCAACTACTGGACTAAGCCAGTAACCCTTCCTTTACCAAGGATCACCTGAAATGTTAAAAAAAAACAAAACTGTTTTTTGATGGCTCAGTTTCTAGCACCACACAAGCCAGGTATAGTGGTAATACCAGGTATCCCAGCATTCAGAAGGTACAGGCAGGGGTGTCAAGAATCTTCAGGGTCATCCTCAACTATTACATACTGAGCTTGACACCAAGCTGGAATATATGAGGCCCTGCCATAAACATAAATAAATAACAAAGGAACACAAAGTACCTAGGGCTGTAAAAATTCATCTTCCTTTAGAAAAAGAAACAGTATCCAAGTTCTTGCCTCCAACCTAACCCCCTGTAATCTGTACTACACTAGTGCAAGATTCATCTTCAGACAATGCCAACTGTATCACATCACCCTAATGAACTCATTAAAAAGCAAAAATGGGGCTGGAGAGATGGCTCAGCCGTTAAGGGCACTGACTGTTCTTCCAGAGGTCCTGAGTTCAATTCCCACATGGTGGCTCACAACCACCTTGAATGAGATCTGGTGCCCTCTGCTGGCACGCAGGCAGAAGACATAATAAATAAATAAAATCTTAAAAAAAAAAAAGCCAAAATGTCCAAATTTATACTCTGGTACTTGTCCCTTTTAATTTGGCTCCCACGCACTAGCAACCCTGACTCTCCTGACTCCTCAATATAAACAATTAATGAATTCTAATTAGATAGTGTCCTTCCAAAACCACCAGATCCGATTTCACAATAGTCTTTTAAATGAGGTTATTCACTAAAGGAGAAATTCTCAAACAAAATGGTAAAGGACGGACCACAAGGTAGCAGAGATGCGATACAATTCAGTTCTAAGAGTCTTGCCATTCTTTTTTTGGGTGGGTGGGGGGTTCGAGACAGGGTTTCTATGTACCCCTGGCTGTCCTGGCACTCAATCTGTAGACCAGGCTGGCCTTAAACTCAGAGATCCGCCTGCCTCTGCCTCCCGAGTGCTGGGATTAAAAGCGTGTGCCACCAACACCGGACTTGACCCATCACTTCTAAAGCCAAAGGAAACCAACGGTCAAAGGTCAAGTTGTCTGAAGTCTGCTGGAATGGAGCTCAGTTTCAGAAGTTTCTTTCATGGTTCATCCTGCATTGGGCTCCGCTGATTTTAGGTCATAGTAGAGACATCACCAACGGGCCAGTTCTTTGGGTTCTGAAACTAAAACTATTTTTTTCCTTTTGACCAAGATCATCTCTTCAATCCTTCCTTGTCCCCTGATAACTAAGAAGCTTTCTTCCTCTACCCAAATCTTACCAACCCTCCCACTTGCATTCCAATCAACCCTTAAGAAAGCAAGCATCTTCCTTTACCTGTTTACTGTGGTAAATTGCTTTTCAAACCTATAATCTGAACATGCGGGTATGTTTTTTGTTTTTTCCTTGCAATCTGAAAAATCTTAGGAGGAGAAAGAACTGGTTGGTTCTGGGCAGGAATTCTATGTTGCCTGTCAGCACATAGTAGGTCCTCAAGAAAAACTTCCTGCGTTGATACATCATCTAGCAGTACCTGAGCGTGGGGCATGAGGGCGCACACACTTTTAATCCCAGCACGCAGGCAGGCAGTTGACAAGTTCCAGGCCAGCCAGAGTTACATACACAGCGACGACGCCGGCTCAAAAATACAAACACGCACAACACTAAAACTAAACCAACACAACGAAGCACGGGTCGTACCTGAGAAGAGAGAGGGGGCGCAAGAAGTTGGGGTGAAAAGGGAAACAGGCAGACAAGCGATTAAGCCACAGGGCCTGCAGTTGTGGAAGCAGCACCAGAAAATCTGGTTTAAGGAACGCCTTTTCCGTTGAGTCAGCAGAGGCAAACTTGGGGGACAAACCTTACTTGAGGGGGGCGAGCGCGGGGCGGGGGGAGTCGGCTACAGAACAACTCTGACAGCTGCGGGGGCGGCTGACAGCACCGGTGCCCGGCCCTGCCGGGCTTCTGGGCGAGCTTTCGGGTGAGAAGGGGACTCTCGGAACAATTTACTGGCTCGTGACCCCGTCGTGCAACACGGAAACCCAAACCGCTCTTGTCCCCCGTCGCACGGAGCCCACGGCTCTCCTCCGCCGCCCTCCCGCTCTCCCCCTGCCTGGGCCGAGCCGGGCCGCCCGACCGCCCGCCCGCCCGCCCGCCCGTCACAGATGCGAGCGGGACCCCTGGCTCTCGCTAAAACGGGGCTATCGAGTTTGGACGCGGGCTGTCACCCGCGGGTGAGGTGACAGGGCGAGCCGCGCTTACGAACCACATGGTGTCCCTGGGCGCCGGCCGGAGCTCGCACGCCCGCCACCCTCCCGGCGCCCGCCGGCCCTACCAACTGCTGGGCGAGCACGGGGCAGGCTGGGCGCAGAGGCCGGGGTCGCTGGCACCGCGAGTCACCGGCCCTACCCGGCCGGCCCCGGGACTTGACAGACAGCGCTGGCAGCCAATGAGGCCGCGCGGCGGCGGGCCGGACCGGGCGAGCCGCACTCACCGGGACGACGGCGCCCATAACTGCCTTCCGCGACGGGCCCGGAGCCGGCTGCCAGCTCCGCTTCCTCCGGGTGACGGGGAGAGAGAGAGAGAGACGCGCGCACACACGCGCACACACACACACACACACAAACACAAACACACACACACAGCGCCGAACCACTCACTCCGCCCGAGAGCAACTTCCGGAACGCGGCCTTGTGGGAAGTGGCTCGGCCCCCCGGGTGGCGTTTCCGGCGCCCCGGCTCCGGCCCCGGGCCCGCGCGTGCGCGGACGGCCCGCGAGGGGATTAGCCTCCGCTGAGGGCCTGTTTGGCTCCTCCTGGAGGGCCGGTGGCTGTCGGGCGGGGGTCTGCGGGCCTCCGGCTCGGGGTGTCCTGGGTGGGCGCCTCTGGAATACGTTGCTGCTGCAGGATGGCCGAGAGCAACCTGCGAAGAAGGCCTCTCGTCCCCCTGAATTCTGTCCTGTGCGCTTGTAAAATTGAGCTCCTAGATTGCCTTGAAATAGCCTTTCCGCACCCTGCCCGAATACAAAAGGTAAGCAGCAACGGCGAGACTTTCTCAGAACCCGGTTTGCCCGGCTGGAAAGGTGCACGCCTTCAGTTCGGCCCTCCGGGGGGATCTCTGAGTTCGAGGCCAGCCTGGTCCACGGAGAAAGAGGGTTCCAGGACTGCACAGAGAAACCCTGCCATGCAAAACCAGACGATGGAGTAATTATAAGTAAAGAAAGAAACGGTATTTATTTTGAGCATGAGTGCCTGTCAGCCAATCAAAGGACAACTTTCTGGAATTGGTTCTATACGCTACTATGTAACTCCCAGGGTGACCTCAGTTACATAGTGGCAAACGCCTTTTCCCCCCGCCGCCGGTAGCCGTCTCCCTACGTTAAAGAGTGAGAAGTATCATCATCATCATCATCATCATTTTTTTTTTTACTCAAGCCATTTATTTCTAAAGCCAGGACCGGCCTCAAACTTAATGATCCTCTCAAACTTAGCCTTCACTTTGCTGTATCTTAAAACAAAACTGAAAGGAATTAAAGGAAAATGTTACAGTGTAAACTATTCTGAATATTGTTTGCTGATGAATGAGTAACTGCACACTTTGTGCCAAGCCTTCTGAGACACGAGTTAAACCAAACAGACCTCAGTAGAGACCACAATCACTGAGAAAATTACATGTGGATGTATGTCAATAGCAAAACAGGTAAAAGTAAGCAACACAATAAAAGAACAGCTGGTTGGGAGTGCAAAGGGGCCAGGTAAAGAAACCACTGAAACTGTTGATCCATTGAATGGGGGAAGGTTTTTATTGTGAATAAAAGAGAAAAATATTCAAAGGCATCTGGAAGAGTCTAGAGCAGAAAGAGGAAGTCGAGTGGACATGGGCAGGGCTAGGGAAGCAGGAGAGTGGGAGAGAAGACTGGAGATAGCAAGATAAAAACTAGAGTAGGCAGGGGTAGGAGTACCAAGAGAGTTAGGATCTGAGCTGAAAGGGGCCAGGAGGCTAGTGTGAGGGCTTTGCAATGTATAGTGGATATTCATGAATGGGGACTGAGGGGGCCTGGAAGCTAACATGAACATTGATACACTTGCAACCACACATGTATACTGTAGAGAGAGAATCTTATGTCCCTTCGGCCATGGGAAAGGGAAATGAGTCCTTTGTGTGTGGGGGGGGAGGGGGGGCTCATGTTTCTGAGGTATGCTGGTTTTTGTCTAACCACCAGAAATCCCTCTATAGTTCAGCTTGAACTCATTTCTGTATATGTGAAGACCTAACAGATTAGAGATGACATATTAAAACATTAGTCATTAGGTAAAACTGTACTAAGATGGTTGTGTAGGGCTGGAGAGATGGCTCAGAGGTTAAGAGCACTGGCTGCTCTCCCAGAAGTCATGAGTTCAATTCCCAGCAACCACATGGTGGCTCACAGCCATCTGTAATGAGATCTGTATATCTCATTATCTGTACATGCAGGTAGATGTAAGTGGAGTTTCTGTCCCACCTGTTCCCACAGTCATTTAGCCCCAAACAATCACACAGAGACTTATTTATAAACTGTTTGGCCAATAGCTTAGGCTTCTTACTGGCTAGCTCTCTTAATTATTAACTCATAACTATTAATCTATATATTTCTACGTGGCCTTATCTTACTAGAGAATGCCTGGCATCATGCCTTCCTGGTGGCTACATGGCATCTCCCTGGTGGTTTCTCTGAGTCCTTTCCCCAGAATTTTCCTCCTATGGTAGCCCTGCCTATACTTCCTGCCTGGCTACTGGCCAATCAGTGTTTTATTAATCAACCAGTAAGAGAAGTATATATACAGAAGGACATCCCCCATCAGGTAGAACACTGTATTCATAATAAATAAAAATCTTAAAAAAAAATAGTCATGTGATAAATGGTTAAACTGGACAGTAGAATGTTTACTTAAATTTTGGGTAAAACTAGCCTTCTTGTTTTTTACTGATGACAAAATGTTGTGGGTTTTATTTCACTTATTTTGAAACAGGATTTCACTACGTAGCTTTGGCTGGCTTGGAACTCAGTATGTAAACCAGGCTGGCGGCGAACTCACAGAGCTCAGCCAGCCTCAGGCTCCTGACAAATGGGATTAAAGATAACAATCACCATGCCTAGACAGGAGATAAAAATTTAAAGCTCACCACTTTTAAGACCCAATGACAAGTTTTTTCCTTCCTCTTTTCCCAGAATTGCATTGCCTGCTTCCATTGCTTGGATTGTTCTGTCCCTCAATTTTATGTGGTTGGGCCTTATTCCACTCATTCCCTAAAAATTATGCTCACAGGTAACTAGTTAAGCAGCCTAATTAACAATGTCAGTGAATCACTCACTTGTAAATTGGAGAATCTCGAGAAGAAATATTCAAACCTATGATTGTCCAATTAAGACAAGCTGTATTTGGGGGTGCACCCAAGATTGGCCAGCTATCTCACCCTACTTCAGCATTTGAGAGAATAGCTCCTGCTGGCCTCTTGAGGCCCTTTTTGTTTGTTTGTTTGTTTTGCTTTTTTGAGACAGGGTTTTGTCTGTTTAATAGCCCCAGCTGTCCTGGATCTAGCTCTGTAGACCAGACTGGCCTAGAACTCACAGAGATCCATCTGCCTCTGCCTCCCAAGGGCTGGGATTAAAATTCAGGGGACAGAGAACAGACAAAACATAGTGATAGAAGCAGGAGCAGAGGAGGGTGGGGAGGAGGAGGATAGGTGTGCTAGCTTCCTGGAGCCCCAGACTGACCCAAGGAGCTGACAACTCCGATTCAAAAACAAAGGTTTCTTATTGTTCAAACTGGCCAGCTTGGATCTCACTCATAGCAGGGAGATGAGATGCCAACCAGCCATAAAGAGAAGCTTTTAAAGGGGAAGACTATAAGGTTGAAGGCCACAAGTTTCAGAGTTTCCGTGGTTAGTTAAAGTCATACTGAAGGGACAGCTCCCCATTTCGGCAGCCATAACAGCCGAACAAGTGCTTGTCTGACCTTGCCTTAGTCACTAGAGGTTAGGTGCCTGCCTCGTGGCAAGGAACCAATCAGAAATTAGCTGGTGGTGCTATGCTTTACGGCTCTGGGTGTGCTTTTCAGACAAGTGCACAGTAATGACATGCAGAGCATAGCAACCACACTCTGGGAGGGCCTATGGGCCATAACAACCAGTTGGCCAGTCAACACGGGGCAAGCCCTCCAAGCCTGGAGGCACAGCAATCCTGAGCCTGTGCATACCCCTAGACACTACCCTTACGCCGCCCTATAAGATCTCTATGCAGACGCTTGGAGCCGTCTTTCTAGCCATCCACCGTGGTGGGTGGATGAAAGACCTGAGCTAACATGGGGTTAGCTCGTTAAACAACTATAATAAAGCCTCATGCAGTTTGCATCAAGCTTTCGACTCCGCCCGGTGATTGGGGTTACCAGGTCCTGGGCTGAGATCCTGGAGGCCTGAGTTTCCGGGGGGGCGGGGGTGTCTTACAATACAAAGTACAAAGTAAAGCAGTAACTATATATTTTAAGCAAGATACATTTGAGTAAGATAAGACAGGGCATGGGGTTGCAGGGTCACAGGTCTGTCAGTTACCCCTGGGCCAAGGGATCTTTACAACCTTATGACCAGCAATTAGCAGACATAGGAATTTTGACCCAAGTGGTGGAAGGTCACCTATCCTTCTCTGAGAGCGGGACTCAGGCACCAGCCATGGCATTCCCAGTCATCAGAAGTTCCCTTTTCAGAGCCCAAGTTTTTAAATTTTTATTAATTTTAATTTTTGGTCCTTCAGAGGGAGGGAGAGACAGACAGAGAGAATATTAATAGAATAGCCGGGCTGCAAGGAGGAGATAAGTGACCTGGAGAGAGTTTATATACAACAGGGGAGGAGGTAAGAAGTCCTAGCATGGACTTTGCATATGTAACTGCGGGAGCCTGGAAGCCAGCATGAGCTTTGATATGGTAATAGGTAGCACAGGCAGCCATTTGTCCCTTCTCCCAGAGGTAAAGGAAATCACTGCTTTTTGTGGAGGGGAACCGGCTTCACAGGTTCCTGACGAGTGCTGCCTTTTAATCACCAGAGACAGTTAAAATTGAGCTTGTTGAATGAGCTGGTTTCTGCCCCTTGGAGCTGGTGCTCTAGACTCTGATAAAGATTGGCTCTGGAGCTGCTGGCTGGCTGACATTACTCGCAGCCCCAGCGCCCCGGGGTGGAGACGTGCTAGGAATAAAAACCGGGACCAGGAAGCACCCGGAGGGCCCAAGCACCCATCCCTTTGCCGCCCCAGACACCCACACCGAGCAGCATCCTGAGCGAGAAGCCAGCAACTTCCTACTTCCGGGGCTTGCGCCCGACGCGCAGGCGCCCGCCCGCGGAGCTCGCCGGCGTCCCTCAGGGGGGGTTCGAAGGTCGCACCGTCCTCTCGCGTCTGTCTGCGGGCGAGACCTGAGCTGCGGGTGCCTGCAGCCCCGGCGGGCGGCCGGCAGTGCGGGCGGGCGGGCGGCAGTGCGGCAGCCTCGGCTCTGGGTGAGTGTGGCGCCGGATGCTCAGGCTTCGCGGAACTAAGAGCATCTCTCCACGGGGGGCTCGAACGGGCGGCTGAGGAAGCAGCACTTCCGCCCATTGGTCACAACCGACCTCAGTGCTTCCTGGCCCCGCCCACACCCAGTCGTCTGTCACTGCGAGAGCGACAGCTGTGTTATCTCGTGGGCACCTGAGCTTCGGTCTGGCCCGGCACCGGCCTGCGGAGGAGCCGCATGTCTGTGAGTTCTCTCTAGCAGGGAGACGCCTTCGGCAAATCCACATTTCCACCCACATTTCCATCCACATTTCCATCCACATTTCCATCCGCCTTCTCAGCCAGTCACTTAGTCTTGAGCCGGAAATTTCTTTTAAGCTTGTCTCCCTCCCCTCCCTCTCCCTCTCCC